>NC_134568.1:265245814-265545814 GCF_050947875.1 Dermacentor variabilis | reverse complement strand
CTCCACAGCCACCGTAGTCCTCCATAAAGAAAGCAACAAAATCCCAATAAAGAAAGGAGTCAGGCAGGGAGATACGATCTCTCCAATGCTATTCACAGCATGTTTACAGGAGGTATTCAGAGACCTGGATTGGGAAGAATTGGGGATAAGAGTTAATGGAGAATACGTTAGTAACTTGCGATTCGCTTATGATATTGCCTTGCTTAGTAATTCAGGGGACCAATTGCAATGCATGCTCACTGACCTGGAGAGGCAAAGCAGAAGGGTGGGTCTAAAAATTAATCTGTAGAAAACTAAAGTAATGTTTAACATTCTCGGAAGAGAACAGCAGTTTACGATAGGTAGCGAGGCACTGGAAGTGGTAAGGGAATACATCTACTTAGGGCAGGTAGTGGCCGTGGATTGAGATCATGAGACTGAAATAATCAGAAGAATAAGAATGGGCTGGGGTGCATTTGGCAGGCATTCTCAGATCATGAACAGCAGGTTGCCATTATCCCTCAAGAGAAAAGTGTATAACAGCTGTGTCTTACCAGTACTCACATGTGGAGCGGAAACCTGGAAGCTTACGAAAAAGGTTCTACTTAAATTGAGGACGACACAATGAGCTATGGAAAGAAGAATTATGGGTGTAATGTTAAGGGATAAGAAAAGAGCAGATTGGGTGAGGGAACAAACGCGAGTTAATGACATCTTAGTTGAAATAAAGAAAAAGAAATGGGCATGGGCAGGACATGTAATGAGGAGGGAAGATAACCGATGGTCATTAAGGGTTACGGACTGGATTCCAAGGGAAGGGAAGCGTAGCAGGGGGCGGAAGAAAGTTACCGTGGGCAGATGAGATTAAGAAGTTTGCAGGGCCAACATGGTCACAATTAGTACATGACCGGGGTTGTTGGAGAAGTTTGGGAGAGGCCTTTGCCCTGCAGGGGCGTAACCAGGCTAATGATGATGATGATGACGACGACGACGTTTTCAAAAATGTGACAAATGTAGAACCCTGTTACCTAGTATCAGGCTGAGTGTACGGAAAGCATTGAGACGGTTTAAAAGGAAAGGACTGATTTGATACCGCTACAAGTGGCTCAGCACTCTCAGCTGCATGGTATGGCCTGGTGCCACTGCACTTGGTTGACTAGTGCATACCAAGTGTGCTGTGGTACCAGGTAATCACTAAGTGCAATTACATTGACATTCCTTATGATCCACGAATCTATGCACGAACTGGCTGTAGTCTCACTTGCATGGAAATATGATATAATTATTCTTCTCGAATAATTTATAGAGCGTACCGTGGTTGTACTTGGACTGCATGCTTACTTATTCGAGGAAATGAGGCAAAAATTAAGATACTTCCTCATTAGAACAGTCTTCATTTCTAAGAGAGAACAGTATGTTAAAATAAGTTTTTTTATGCAGCAGCTGTGTTCCAAATATTCCTCCTTTATGGAGAAGCTAATTTGGCCCCCTTTTGCTACAGGGGGTTGCCTGCTTCTCTTATATAATTTATCATTGTGCTAACATATTGATGGTTTTCAGATTGTTTTTCCTATAGGATATATTGCTGTTTTGGGCCTTCAGCTGTTGCTCTCCTTTATGTTTCACTACAATGTTTCTACTGTTCCTTTTTTCATGATTATATTGCGCTTAGTGTTACACTGACGATTTTAAGTGAAGGCCAGGACGTGGACATACTTGCACTACGTACGTCCACGTCCTGTCCTTCACTTAAAATCGTAAGCGTAACACTAAGCGCAATATAATTATGAACGTCCACCAACTAGCCCCCTTCATTGCTTTATTTTTTCTTTTGCTAAATACAGGGCTAGTGAAATAGTGATTTGATGTTTCCATATGTGAATTCTGCTTTTGTTTTTGTTCATGAGAAATTAATTGTCATAATGTACCCTCTGTGTTTTATTTTACTGGAGAGAATGCAGCTAACACTGTGCTGTTGCTCACCTAAGAAATAATTTTTTTTATGAGAGAAGTGTTCCTTTTCAAGCATTGCTTTTACTGTATTATTTTATTTATCCTTTAGTATGTTTATGCTTAGCTGTTATGTAAAAATGATATTTCTGTATTGGTTCGTGTGTTAAGTACTCATTGTGCCTTTCAGAAACCAAGAGATCGCATTATGTTGTATTTTTAGTGTTCACTTTATTTTCATGAGACAGCTGCAGTCTACCATTATTTCACTACAAATATTGTGTACATCATTACGTACTTATCAAACGGTTGATACCAATAAAAGGTTTCACAATAAAAAGGCTGGTGGTGACAACTTGAATTTCTCTTCGCTTAGTAATAGTGGCACTTTGATTTGTTGTCCCAAACAGTCCAGGACTGTCCGAGAAGCTGCGTATGCCAATAATCATTGGCTGTAATAGCGTCTCAAGCAATCTGGGGTAGGCTGGGACAACAAATTGAAGAGGCCCAGTGCATCCATGCGTGAAGAATAAAAGAAACAGCCAAAAATTGTATAATGTATGTCCTGTGGATGTAAGTGTGGTTAATATGATTATCCATTAGATGTAGTAAATATCTATTGGATGTTGTGGATATCTATTAGATGTAATAAGTACATCTACAGGATGTTGTGGATGTCTATTAGATGTTACATATATCCAGCGCTGACATCCCCACAACGTACCACTTACATGTTCTGGATGCATTTGCGATGATCCATAGTACATCCATGCAACGTTTTCTGGATAAATCTGGATATCTAATGGACGTACTGAATCTCCAAGGTGTACTATATTATGCGCATCTAATGGATGTATCTGGCTATCTGGGATAATGCCATGAGCTTGAGTTTGTTGCTGTCTTTTTTCAACGTTGCAAGTGGCCATAGCAACTTCGGCCTTTCCAAGTCAAATCCGAAGCCTAAAATCAAAATGACGCTTGACCCTGCTTATCTTTCAGTGCATACATGTTGGTTAGTCCTATGCCAAGTTTCTTTCTCACCGATTTCAGGCTGCGTCCATTTTTTATGGCTTCTTCAGTCTTTCTCATTTTATAGTTTCGAATATCCCTTATTTTCGCCTTGTTGATCAGTTTTGACAGTTCCGTGACTTATATCTTATCTCTTGAGTTGGACACTTTCATTCTTTGTCGTTTCTTTATTAGGTCCTTTGCTACTTGGGAAAGCTTGCCTACTGGTTGCCTTGGTGCCTTGCCTCCCATTTCAATTGCTGCCTATGATGCCAGCCTAGTTACGGTTTCATTCATTACCTCTGTCATCTTCATCTCTCTGTTCTAAGGCTGCATATCTGTTTGCAAGTGCCAGCCTGAATTTGTCTGCTTTTACCCTTACTGCGTCTAGGTTGGCCTGTTTCTTCTTGACCAATTTTACTCTTTCTCTCTTCAAATTGAGGTGAATCCTAGCCTTCACTAACCTATGATCACTGCACTTTACCCTACCTATCACTTATACATCCTGCACTATGCTGGGATTGGCTGAAAGTATAAAATCAATTTCATTTCTTGTTTCACCATTAGCGCCTTTCCAAGTCCACTTTCTGTTGTACACTTCCTAAAAAATGTGTTCATTATTCGAAGCTTCTTCCTTTCTGTGAATTCTACCAGCATCTCCCCTCTAGCGTTCCTAGAATTGACGCCGTAGTTGCCAATTGCTTGTTCACCAGCCTGCTTTTTCTCCACTTTTGCATTGAAGTCGCCCATTAGTACGGTATGCTGAGTTTGCACTTTTCTCATCGCTAATTGAACATCTTCATAAAACTGATCTACTTCATCGTCATCGTGAGTGGATGTTGGAGTGTAGGCCTATACTACCTTTAATCTAACCTTTTATTAATTTTGATTAAGACTACTGCTACCCTCTCACTAATGCTGTAGAATTCGTCAATGTTGCCTGCTATGTCTTTATCAATTAGGAATCCTGCCCCATATTGCTTCTTATATGGGAGACCTCTATAGCAGAGGACATGGTCGTTAGTCATCAATGTATAAGCCTCACCAGTTCTTCTAATCTCACTAAGGCCAATGATATCCCAAACAATGTCTGATAGTTCCTTAAAGAGTCCTTCTAAGCTAGCCTCACTCGACAGAGTTCAGGTGTTAAAGGTTGCCAGGGTCAGTTTATATATAAGGCATGTATATAGGGCCTGTATATATATATATATATATATATATATATATATATATATATATATATATATATATATATATATATATATATATATATATATATATATATATATATATATATATATATATATATATATAGTAGTGAGAGAGAATAATTAACAATTTTATGTTGTCGAATATTTGTTTGTTTGAATAGAAGGGTTAAAAATAGTTATTAAAGTTTACAGGAAGAGAGAGAGAGAGATGCAAGCGGTGACTGTTCCAAATGATTCTGCTGCAAGGAAGCCATGACAACTACAGAGAGAAACCGGTTGCTGAGCAAACACATAAAGTAACTCTAATTTTTGCTCAATAATTTCCAGTCATTTCCAGACTCGCCTTTAAGCAGCTTCCGAATTTGTTTTATCAGTTTAGGCAGAATATTTTATTATTTGAACAATCTAATCACATTTGCATCAACAATGTGCAGTTCTCAACCACAGGGTGAGTATAAAATACCACATAATGACATTACTGTTTCTCACATAGTGCAACATAAGTTCTCCACCCTCCCTTGCAATTCTTAATTTCACAAAACAAAAAACACACCTAAGCCCACTGCAAGCAATTAATACGTCCACATGTCCTACTTGGTACTTGACCAAATGTCATCACGTTTAGCACGCAAGGCATCAAGGTTAATCTTTAATGTCTATATTCAAACCTATGTAATAATTGAAACATAAAAATTATATTTGATTAGGACACCACAGCCATGTACAGTTGGCAATGAACAAACTGCAAAAATTGAGCACACGGCCTCTGGTGGATTCTAAGCTACATGATGGCATGGTAAAATTTTTTCACTGAAGGGTAATTTGTACTGAAAGGAATGAAATTGCATATGCTACTTGTATGTTTAAGACCATCCTACTAAATGTGCATTCTTCATCACAACAGAGAATGTATCGAAGTGGATGTACTCACACCATTACATTTTGTTTGTTGCCAACTGTACATTAACCACATTGCTATCCTGTTTAAAAGTACTGATTAAAAGGTTTGTGAACAATTTTTCATACAAAAATTGCATTCACAGAGTTTAGAATGCTGCATTATAAGTGTGCTTGGGAAAACCAAAAGGATCCAATATTTTTAAAAAAAATTAATTTATGGGGTATTACAAGCCAAAACCACGACCTGATTTTGAGGCACGCTATAGTGGGGGACTCCAGAAATTTTGACCACCTGAGGTTCTTTAACGTGCACCTAAATCTAAGTACATGGGTGTTTTCGCATTTCAATCCCATCCGTGGCCAGAATTCGATCCTGCGACCTTGTGCTTAGCATCCCAACACCATAGCCACTAGGCAACCATAGCGGGTAGTATTCAATATGCAGACAGCAGCAAACTATAAGAATGTTGCAGGTCAGCTGTTAAGAATTATTTTGCCATGAATAAAAAGGAAAACTTACTTTGTTTTCGAAAACTACTGTTGTAGTCACAAGCACGAAGCAAACTTGAGTTAGGTAGAAAGTAAGCATGATCATTTCTGGCATAGAAGTAGCGTTTTCCACCAAATTTCCCATCTCCTGCTCCAATTGGATTATCCTAAAAAAAAACAAGATTGCAATATGTTATTTGTGTGGGGACACATAAAAGGAAGTTACCATGTTTCTTGCATCATTTCTTTAGTGAGAGGATCACACCAACCCCGCTGTTGCAGCTTATGATGCTAGATAAGTAAAACGAGTTGTGGAAGAATCTGTGAGATGGACGAAGGTTCATGTACGAAAAGAAGTTATCGTCCACCCAAATGCAGCAGGACGCTATAAAGAAATCCTTTGTAGCAAGGATAATCTCTGAAAAAGAAAATCTATAAAAGAAAGCATTTGATGTGACAAATCAAAGATTTGTAGTTACCTTTGTGGCATCATGGATGAATGACACTCTTTCAAGAATCTATCTCTACCATGCAAATTTCCATAGAACTGTTCGTTGATCAGTGTTCCCATGTTCAGTTGGTAAAGAGACTGCTATGCACAGGCAATGGTCCTGAGTCCTTCCACAGGAATCATTTGGCTGATTAATATTTATGCACTTAAAGTTGTCAATTAATTTGACACCATGCTGCTAGCCTCCTAGTTAACAGTTATAGTCCCCCCTCCCTCCCCTCCCTGTTTATTTTATTTTTTTTCTGGGAGTGGGGGGGGGGGGCAATGCAGCTGCGAAGTAGTGGTACAGCACCCATCTGGTAACTTCAGGGCTTTTGGTCTGAACCCAATAAATGATGAGAATTTCTTATTATTTTACATTGCTGACACATTCAAGTATCGTGTTATGTGACATGATGTTATGTGCGTGATGTTACAGAGATAGCCAGATTCTGAGCTCAAAACTGCTTAGTGCAGTAAAATTTACTACCATGGTCCATGCACCACTGATTAGACCAAGTTGAGAGAATCCTAAGCCGCAAAGGCCTATCGATCAGTTTTGACTAAAGTCACAAACTGCATTAATGAATTCACAAATGTCGTCTGTAATTTTTCCAGACAAATTGCACCTTAGCCCATTGCAAGCACTTAAAATGTCCATATATCCCATTTGGTACTTTATGGCTAGTGGCCAATGTCATCCTTTTAAGTATAAAAGGCATCAAATCAATCTTTAGTATCATCCTTTAAAGTCAAGTTGTTGAGAGAATCATGCACTGCAAGGGCCTATCGATCAGTTTTGACTAAATTTACAAACTGCATTAATGAATGCACAAATTTCATTACCATCACTCATTCCTTTAGTTCTCGAAGAACACCTGCATCATAAGAGCAGCGCTTCATTATATATTTTAAAAAGTTGGCTCCACACAATGGTAAATTGCCAGCCATTTAATATTAAACTTAGAAAACACATCAGGAAATACTCAAACACCATTACAGCTACAATTAAATATGTGAAACAATATTACTTTAGACAGATAGTGAAAAATGGGAACAGCACAAGATGAAACTGACAGTGATAAATCAATTTTTTTTAAGTGATAACTGCCACACACCATTTAACAAAAACACCAAACAAAAATGCAAACTCTATTGTGACTGACATCGTAAATGCCTATACCAAATGCTTTGCTGCTACTTGCAGTTCTCAAAAAGATCATTAAGTGCCCAGTAAGAATCAGAGCTAGCATTCTTTTTATCTGCACCCTACATATGCTGATCATTTTTTACATTAAGGCAACTTAACATGATATAGATTTGGTTCACCAATCTCAGGTCAAATCAGTTTATGTCTTATCACCTACTTCAGCTGACATGGTCAACTAAATCTTTGTAACTGGTGCATTTTCTAGTGCACCGAAGAAGGCCAAAGATCTGCATATCTATATTATTTTGACAGCCACCTAATGCCAGATCCTGAGAGGAGCAGGTTTCCTGGTGTACCTTAATATAGCACCCAAAATTTAATCTTCATGCACAATCACTTGTTTGAAATCTTTGTTTTGGAATCTGTGTTGTCATCAAAGTGGGCCTCATATTTTCAGCTGCACATCATACACATTTGTAGTTATATGTTTTAGCTTCTTGGAACAAATATTTCACGCATCATAAGGTGTCAGCAACGAAATGTCTGGACGAACCAAACAGTCAATGAATTTAAGTGTATAATTGAATGATGCAGACGAAAATATGCTGCCTTGCCGTCAAATTCCAGTCAGAATTCAGAATCAGAATCAGAATCCAGTCAGAGGTAAGAACAAAACCTTATTTTGAAGCTAGAGTATAAGTGCAGGCCACTATATGTAACAACTTCACCTTTTGCAAGCTTACTTAAAATGACATTGGTGCAGAACTTTCAGTGAAAGAAAGCCATCATTCAGTCCTGCTGGCTGTGTGTGCTTTTGTCAACATCAATATATTGCTCCCTCGAGCCTTTCAAGCCCTCATGGATTCCCCATATTCTCAATCTTTGCAATCTACTACTGTAGACAGTATACTCATGTTCTTGCTTGTCTGTCTGTATGTCTGTCCGTGTGTATGAGTACACGTTTGTGGGTAGGGGGCTTAAGTGAAATGCCCCTGTCATACTTTCAAGCAACTTGGTGATGCCAAACACTCCTCCAGAACTGTCTCAGGAGGAAAACATACTTAGAACAGTTATTTGCAGCAGTCATTTTTAAGCAGAAAAACATGAGTGCCAGAGCCACTGCAAAATTTTTTTATGGTACTCATTTAGAAGATAAGACATGTTTTCTCTAATTGCTTTAATGAAAAATATTTCAGCTCTCTCTTATAGATAAGCTTTCACATGAGAAGCTGCCAAATATTTTGCAGAAGTGCAGTGCCACAGATGTCAATAGTTCTATCAATATACAGTACATACAAGTAGGGACAGTGCCAGGGGGTGGCGGTTGGCTTCCCTAAAATTTTTTCTGCCACCCCTATATCTGTTGGGAGGTGTACATGAATCAACTCAATCTCGAAAGCAGGAACAAATTATAGTACTCACAATAAATTGATATCTAAACACTGAATATAATGCACTCTGTGGTGAAACTTCTGACGTGTCTATGCTACATTAAGACTTCTTTCTGGGCGAGTTGGTGCATACTTGACATGCAGCGCTTGTGTCCCGTCCTTCATACTTTGTGGTTGCATGTGTTTGCGCTGTAACAATTTTTATGCCAAGTGCCTGTGCTAGCTGAAGATGGTCCTGTGAAACAAAATATCTGACGAAAGACTGAAGAACCTGGCGGTTCTCGCAGTGGAAAAGGTCACAGCAAAATCTTTGGACCTGACTGACATTGTAGATATCTCTGACGCTAGGCTTCAGAATAGACGAATCCGCCTGCACTGGACGCGAGTGAACCTTGCAACTCAAAGTGTGTGTGCACATTTGTGTGATTAATGTGACGCAGAAATAAAGCAAGCCACTGTGCTTCTGGGTATTGTATTGTTGAATAAAAACTGATAAAAACAAAACCATCTCAGGTGATTTTTTATCCACTGAGTGATGTGGCTGAAAGCAAGTACTGTACGTCAGTCTGTGACGTTTCACAATGTTCAAGTCTTGTCAGAATTGATATATCATTGTGCCTACCACTTTGAAATTTTCCTGTCTCCCTACTGCCCTGGCACTAAGAAAATTATGGTGCCGCCCTGGATATGAGAAAAGTTCACAAGGAAGTCTATGCAGAGGAGAAACAGCATGTAAAGCCAGAAGAATATGAAGATGTATGTGCAAATAATAAAATGAGTGATAAAAAAGTAATAAAAAGGAACACTAACGCAAGTGCACATTTCTAGCATAAAGAAGCAATGAAAACCCCAAAATATTTATTTTATTGTTTATTTGGTCAATACTGTGGACCACCTGCATAATGCACATGTAAACAAGGTACAGTGAGAAACAGTGAATGCAGAAATAAGTACAGAAGTACAAAGAATACGCTGTGGTCAAGTTCCGTGTTTGTTCCTTACATTATGGTACATAATGATAATTAAAAAACATAATTCCATTTATAATGTAAACTATAAATACAAAGTACAGAAAGAATACTTACAAATTCAACACCAACTGTCCAGTTGGGAGAAACGACAGGAATTCGTCCAATCCAGCGGACCCAGCCATGTTCAGGTCCATGTTCAAACAACCACACCACACGATCTCCTAAAGTCAGAAGTGGTCCGGTATCCTCTTCACTGAAAGGCTTGCTTAGAGACATAACTGCAAATGGTGCTGTTTCTGCAAAAATTATTTTGTCTCATTGTAACTTCAGTCTCACATATGTGAATGTAATAATAAATATGAAACATAAAACGAAGATTTTGTTCGATCACTCTCAGCCATATTAGCAAGACAAATTGTGCAGAAACCATCAAAGATTTCTGCAAATGTAAGAGAATAGCCAAATGTGAAGATTTGCGATGATGGTCAGGACTATGTTTTGAAGCACAGAAAATTCGTTTTTGCTAGGTGTGGAGCTTTCATTTCTCTTTCCGCTTTTTTTTGGTGAGGGTGAATTTGGAGGGCATGTTAAAGCAATTGTTAAAGCAAATTTCTTAACCTTACGTGACTTCTTTTTTAATACATGTAAACGATAAAAGGCTGGCAAAGCGAATGGCAAGGCAAACAGCAAAGCTTCTAGAACACTTACACGACTTGTTTTATATATATATATGGTGTCCCAGCTATCATGCACCAAGTTTTTTTTAAAAATACGAAGCATTTTATGAGGATGAAACTAACTGCTTGTCGTCGGCAGCAACCTGAAGAAGTGTCTTATATATTTTGTATTCTTTCAACTTAATTAACTTGTAAAGATTCATTAACAAGCTCTTTAATTATTATATCTATGGCATTTATGTCAACATAAGGTGTTACAGCGACTTCAAAAACATCATTTTCAATTGTAAATTTTTTAGCACACAAAAAGGACACAGGATTGAAAGGAACAACTGAAAGTAGTATTGTGTGCGCGTCATTCCTTCCGGTACTGTGTCCTTTCTGTGCGCTAAAAAATT
Source organism: Dermacentor variabilis (assembly GCF_050947875.1). Lineage (NCBI taxonomy): Eukaryota > Metazoa > Arthropoda > Arachnida > Ixodida > Ixodidae > Dermacentor > Dermacentor variabilis. Next base: position 265,535,200 of record NC_134568.1, on the reverse strand, counting down.
TACTATGGTTTACCAACATGCCCAAGCATATGCTCTTTCATTTTTAATTGTTTCTGATAAGCTACATCTTTTGAGCAGCCTTTTCACCCGCATCTGAAAGAAAGCCTGTGAATGTAAAAAATACCATGTTTGTGCTGGTTCTCAAGCATACGGAAAAAAGAGCCACACACAATGTAGAATGCATCGCAATCAATTGAAATTAATGTTTTCGAAGTTAGGTCACTGTATCACTTACTGTTGACATGTCTGCCATAAATATAGTAATGAAAAACTCAGTTACCAGAATCGTGGCACAGCAAAAGACGAGGAATGACAGAAGCAACAAAGACAGGCGCGCTGCCAGCATAGATTGTGCGCCTATCTATGTTGCTTCTGTCGTCATTTGTCTTCGACTGCGCCACAATTCTGGTGATCAATCATGCACCAGCTAGCCAAGCAACATGTTTTATTGAAAACATAAGTTAATTAATCACTACAAATTAATAATTTCTGAAGACCAAAAAATATGAGATGCTTCTTCAGGTTGCTGCTAACGTCATGCAATTGGTAACATCTGCATAGAAAGCTACTTGTTTTTTTAACTTGGTGCATGATGGCTGGGGCACCTGGAATATATATAAGCGATACTAATAGGCTGGCGAAATGAAGGGCAAGGCAAATGGGGAAGCTTCTAGAACACTCAGAAGACTTGTCTTATTTATTTATTTATTTATTTACCCTCAAGTTTTTCGGTATTACAGAAGAGAGTGGGTTATACTAGAAATAGGGAGGAAATATATTACCAGTTTATACACAATATTCGCTAATTATACAATGTTAGCTGAAAGTTTGATAAATACAGTAATAGAACCCATGGCATAAATAAGTAACATTAAAAAAACAACTAACATTAGTTCGTACAAATGCTTGATATTATACAGTGTTAGATAGTGCTTCTCAAAAATTTTCATTGTTATTAATGGAAACAATATCAGAGGGAAGTTCATTCCAATCTTTTGACATATGTGGCAAAAATGAGTAAAAAAAGCATTCCAGAAGGACTTCTTCCTGGGCAAGTTGGTGCTTAGATTTCCTGGGTATACTTGAATACATTTTGTGAAAAGGGACAGAAAAAAGAAGTGAATCACTTTCTTCTTTTTTGTGTCCCTTTTCCCGAAATGTATTTCATGCTATAATCAAGTATACCTAGGAAATGTAAAAAACATGTCGTGTTATATGCATAAATTTTAACTTTGTGCTGATGATCAGCATGGCGAGATAAGTAACATGGCCACGACATGAATTTCAGACAAAGAGTGGTGATACAGGTTATGAATAAATTAAAGGTGAGGAATCCTTCAACGTGTTGCCAGTGGCTGAAGACCCAGATTTAATTTAATTGAAGATACACTCGTAGTGCAGTTGTAGTTCCATAGGATAAAACAAGTTGTGTTGTTTTGTACTAGTTCAAGGAATTGTATTAAGTTTTCAGGGAAGGGGTCCCATATAGCTGCAGCATGTTCTAATTTTGGACATAATAGGGTTTTATAAAGCAGTAATTTTAAAGGAGATGGAGCACGAGAAAAGTTAAGGCATAAGTATCTAAGCAGATGATTGGCTTGGTTAATTATATATCCAACAGGATGATTCCACATTAATTTAGACATTGCATGCATGCTTAAGTACTTATATGAACCTTTTTATAGCAATATTATTCAGGTAGTACACAGGCAGCTTATCGTTAGATCGGGATGGATACTCTCACAAATTTACACTTGTCAATCATTCGGCACAATCGGCACCAATTGCCGACTTTATTAAGGTCGGCCTGAAGCAGGATGATGTCATGTTCATTAGTTATTTCTCTGGAGTTATTTCTCTGGACACAGTTGTCTGAAAATAAGTGTATGGCCTATATCGCTGAAGGTAAGTCATTAATATAGCTAAGAAATAATAGAGGTCCCAGGACGGAGCCTTGTGGCACACCGGACTGAACATTGCTGTGAGGTGAGTTATGACCATGAGCTCTTACGAACTGGGAATGGTTAACAAGAAATGACTCAATCTATTTTAGAATGTTATGATCAAAGTTGAATTTGCTTAGTTTATAAAGTAAAAGTTTATGGAAGGCTTTGTCAAAGGCTTTTGAAAAATCTAAAAAGATGCAATTGCCAAGAGAAGAACAGTCAAGTATTTCGTGTAATTTGTGAGTAAATGTTAATAATTGCTATTCACACGAGATGATTTTCAAAATCTGTGCTGTGATGGCGAAAAAAATTAGACTCAAGAAAATCTGCAAGGTTAATAAAAATAATATGTTCTAATAATTTGCAGCAGGTACTGGTTAGTGATATCGGACGATAATTTGTAGGCGGGGTTTTGCTGCCAGATTTGTGCAAAGGGATAATCTTTCCTGTTTTCCGTTGAGACAGAACAGTATATGTGCTGAGCAATTGGTGAAATATTTTAGTAGATATAATTTAAGTTTAAGAGCAGTTGTTTTTCAGAAATGTAACACTCATGTTATCAAAACCAGGTGATGAATGTATCTTCAACGAATCTATTAGTTGAATAGCACTAAGAACTTCAACAGTCACTGGAGGTATAGTCAAACTTTTTAGTCAATCAAGGCAGGCAGTTCAATATAAGCAGTGCACAAGAAATATTAAACAAAGGTATTATTCAGAAGAGTTGCACATGGATTTTTCGGAACAGGGTTAAGAGCGATAAAATTGTCGGAAAGTGGATGTATGACATGCCAGAACTTTTTTACGTTATTTATCAGCACAGATGGTAATGTAATTGATATAAATCTTTCTTTAGCGTATCTGAGTGCAGCTACATAGACATTAGATGCTAATGTGTACACTTTCCAACTATTTATATTGCTACACCCGTGTGGTATTTGATTGTTTGAATGAGGTGTGTGGCCGCCATCACTCGAGAAAAGAGGAGGAAGAATGAACTGGGCTGGCGCTGTGAATCTAACCAGTCAGTGCTGCAACCGCTGTCGTAAACATAACCTGTAAATAGTTGCTCGTCTAATGACTCGTCCTTCGCGTAACATTGTGGTGGAGGTGGAACGTTTCCCGTCCTCGCCACGGAGCTCCAAAGTGGCCGCACCGTATATATACACATATATAAGTGATAAATGGCTGGCCAAACAAACAGCAAGGCAAATGGGGGAGCTTCTAAAACAATTGCATTTGTTTTCAAGCAATAAAGGGCTGGTGAAGTGAACTACAAGACGAATGGCAAAGTTTTTGGCAGCTATTCAATTTATTCAAGGAATGATACGCTTGAAGGCATATTGTTGCAGTGAGCTAAGATACTTAGGTATAGTCTGTAGCTAATGTACATTGAGTAATTCCATAGATAACAGAGCTCGTAAGTAACCAGCACATCCGTAGCAATAGCATAGGTGGCTATATAAGCTGATTCGTTATATACATGTTATCTCCAGCGGCCCAAGCAGCAAGGTGGTAGGCAGCTGCCCTCCTCCTCTCCCATCTGCGCCAGCACCAGCACTACCGCCACAGCCCTCGCCTAGAGCTGCGAAAGCAGGAGAAAGTCGCAGAAACTAGAAGTGGTGAGCGTTCCCTCTCCTTTCTTAATTATTCGAATATAGGCAGCCCTCTCTCAATCTTTCTACACAGAAATGCTGCCAACTACCAATAAACCCAGCACAATAGCAGAACGAAGCTACTCACTATAAAATATAACATAACCTTCGCTGATTATAGGCCGACATCTTCCAATTTTGGGCAACAGTGCATAGGTTTGGTGGCCTGTGAACACGGTCCTAATAATACTAATACAAAAGCACATGTAAATATGCTTTCGAAAGTTTGAGAAGTAAGCAAAGTTAAAACTATGTCGCAAGCAAAAAAAAGAAAACACTTTTATTTTGACTAATTCTTTAATCAGATGGACACTGTGCCTGCACTACACAATCCCAAACAATTATAATTGTTTCTTGGCCAGTATACACAGCAACCTTCACAAACAACTATGTTATGGTTGCCTTTAGAGCAATCACTCCAGCATTATTACATAAATATTTTTCATTAATAAACCTGCTTTCGAAAGGTATTGCTATATAAACTCTCTAAAACACTCTCTCAGGAAACATTAAAAATTGCCTAAGAGATGCCTATTAATTCGGTACAATTAAGGACCTTGCTCTGGGGTTTTGTTTTATTACATTGGGGAAGAAAAAAAACAGGTGATCTGTAACAGTCATGATAAGGATTTTCTTTTTTTTTCTTTTTGCAAGGCATTCAAAAACAAATATATACCATATTTATTCGAATATAGGTGAACCTTTTTTTTTTCCAAGAATGTTAACTAAAATGTGCTATCGACTTATATTCATGACCAAAGAAACTGGACCTATACTCATGAACAAAGCTAGCAAAAGTACTGAGCAAAACTACATGTGTAAGCTAATAGAGTTGCTCCATCATATTCGCCACAAAGCCAGTCTCGAGATAATCCAGACTGTCTTAAATGCATATCCAATACATTCAACAGCACTGGGGGCGACGAGGATACCTGCAATGCATTCAACGAGGATACAGCTTCTGGCATTGACTAGCAAGATTTAGTAGCAAAGCTCACAGTAAATAAATGTGTGTCATGCTGAAAGTTTTTTGTTTTTATAAAAAAAGACATGGGTTGACCTATATTTGAATAATTTTTTATTTCTCAGCGAGTTCCATACATACAGGTTGACCTACATTCGTGTTCAACCTATGTTCAAGTAAATACAGTACCGTTCAGATTCTGCAAGTCAAGGTGCACTTTAGTTCAAAGAACAGTCTTGAAAGAGTTGCTTATGGAATCTGTTGCCATGTTCTACATGAATGTTCATCCGCTGCCAAGGTTTGTGAGCAGTGGCACTGACTAACACTCCCAGGGGGAGTCCTAGTAGTAGCATCACATGCGTAATGCGAAGACATGGGATCATTCCCCACCTGCTGCAAGTTGTTTTTTCACCCACTTTCCATTCCGCTAATTTATAATTTGTTTATTTCAATTAATCAGTACAAGTAATTTCCACTGTGTTGTCCTTGGTGTCCTTGTTTGTTGCCTTCTTATGATATGATTAAAAAATGATTGAGGACCTTAACAGAGAGAGTATAAGAGTGGGGTTGGAAGATTAATATGCAGAAGACAAAGATAATGATCAATAGCCGGGCAAGGGAACAAGCGTTCGGGATTGCCAGTCAGGCTCTAGAGTCTGTAAAGGAGTACATTTACCTAGGTCAATTACTCACAGGGGACCCCGATCATGAGAAGGAAATTTACAGAAGAATGCAATTAGGTTGGAGCGTATTCGGCAGACACTGTTAGATCCTGACTGGAAGCTTACCATTATCATTAAAAAGAAAGGTCTACAATGAATGCATTATACTGGTGCTGACATATGGGGAAGAAACTTGGAGACTGACAAAGAAGCTCGAAAATAAGTTAAGGACCGCACAAAGAGCGATGGAACAAAGAATGTTAGGCAAAACGTAAGAGACAGGAACAGAGCGGTGTGGATCAGAGAGCAAACAGGGATAGCCGATATTCTAATTGACATTAAGAGAAAGAAATGGAGCTGGGCAGGTCATATAATCCGTAGGTTCGATAACCGGTGGACGATTAGGGCTACAGAATGGGTGCCAAGGGAAGCGCAGTCGAAGACGGCAGAAGACTAGGTGGGGTGTCGAAATTAAGAAATTTGCCGGCGCTAGTTGGAATCGGGTGGCGCAGGACAGGGGTAATTGGAGATCGCCGGGAGAGGCCTTCGTCCTGCAATGGACATAAAATAGGCTGATGATGATGATGACAGTGTAACTATGACAAGGTGATGGAATTGTAGCAGCAGAACTGCCTAATTCACAAGTTCTTGACCATGTCTTTAAAAAAAGTTGAAGGATATTTCGAACCAAGGCCATAACAGGAATGCCTAGGTGATTTCGTTGTGCAACTGCTAGTTGTAAAGTAGAGCTACATCTTCTAGCAGGTGACTTTTTGATGAGGATTTGGGTCCAACCCAATTTGAACAAAAACTGAGTTAAAATGGGCAAAAAATGATGTAAAGTCAAGCTTTATTTTAAAAAACCTGTGGCCCTAGATGTATTAAAAAAACTTGTTTACAAGATATCTTCATGATGTGGTTCCATGATGGCTTCCCATTTTTATATGTACTAATGTAGAGCCAAGGGACATCTAACCGTGGTATTCTCAGCGATGTACTAACCGCGTACTAATTTTTTTCAACTGATAAACAAACCCCGACAAATATGAAAAATACCACATGACTGCACTCCCAACTGCATCATAAAGCAGCGCCCTCAAATAAGCTGATTGAAAGTCACTGCTTTGCCTGTCGCAAACCCAAAGAGACTGCGCGTCACCCAGACATAGTCGACTCTCAATACAATGAAGCCTGACAATCCGACAAAAAAACATCCGTTTTATCCGAAGTCCGTGATATCCAAAATGCCTCACTACTGAAACTTTCATCGCGGTGTCCAACAACTTTATTGCAGAGTGAGTGACAAACGTCCAAAGTAAAAAACAAGCAGAAAACATCGCAGTATTGCCCGAAATGCGAAGCATCATTTGCGACAGCAAATTTAGAAAGATAAGCACGACAGCAGCAACAAGTCAATTGACCTTGGTGCTGTCTCTCACTTCCACGTGCACTAAACGTTGAAAGCACAGCACATACGAAGCTACCAGCACTGGGCGCACTTTGTCCACATTGCAGATTACATTTAAGATACGGCGGCCATGCCGTACGCAGCAGCTATTAGAGTAGAACCCACTTGCCTCCCCCTCCCCCGTGCCTCGCACACAAAAGAAGACGACGCGTTTTTGCCCTGCACTTCCTCCCTCGTGCGCGCAATATTGAGCCACGATTGTCGGCTTATCCGCGCAAGTCAGGTGCCACCCCGTCTCGACACGGCAAAAGTATGTTTTATATGACCAACTTTGAATAAAAATTCTGATTTTGTCCGCTGTAGCCAATAGACCGTTGCAGCACAGCCTGTTAAAAGCGAACTTGGTTTCATAAATAAAAAAGGTAGAACAAACTAAAGCTGAAATATGGTCCGTTATATCAGAAAGTCTGTTGTACGTGGGTCCATTGTAACGAGCATAGACTGTAATGATATGGAAGGAGCACCAACAGCCGGTTTCGCGGCTTTGCAGCTATTCCTTGCTCTCATTTCTACGTCACATTTATTATCCGTCTCTCAAGGCCAACTGATCACTTTGATAACAAAAGCCCCTTGATAACGCAGCAGAAGCACAGCTCTGACCACAGACGAAACACGATAACCAATGGAATAAGCATACAATATTTAAAAGTCCCAGCTCTGCTCGCACCACATCAAAAGAGCCCGTGCAGCTATATTTCATGCCAGAAACTTGCTTTGGACCAAACCCAAACTAAAGAAACGGTTTTATTTTTCATTAGAGTGTATATGTGCTGCAAAAACAGGTTCGTGGCAAAAAATAAAAGCGAAATAAGCAGTACAGGAATCGACTCATGTGTAGAGAAAATGCAAAACCGATGCATTCAAGAAAGTAAATGTACCACTTCCAAATGTACTAAATTCGCAATCAGGATGTCAGCAAAGAGAGAGAGAGAGAGAGAGAGAGATCAGATTTCAGTGTGCCCTTATCATCTGTGCATTCGTAAGTGCCGTTGAACAACAGCTGCCGCCTAGAGGATGTGTTTGAACAGGTCCCATTTAGCAGCTACACAGTACTGAGTCTGCTTTGCACATCTTCGGTAGCTTTCTTCCTGACTGACGCTGGAATTCTGCAGCAGACATCCGTTATCCTTGCCTTGAGCTCATCTGATATCATCGTCTTGATCATGTAAACACAATCTTTCACATAACCCCAAAGAAAGAAATCGAGTGGAGAGAAGTCAGGTGAGCAAGCTGGCGAATTTACAGGCCCGTCCCTTCCAAACCATTGCGGATGGACAGCCGCATCCAGCCAGTTCCGTGTTCGGCTGCTGCTGTGTGCTGGCGCCCCATCCAACTGATATCACAGAAGTGGAAGATGTGACAGCAGGGCTTCCCTGAAAAACTCATGTAGCACTACCCTCGAGGATTTCATCCACGTAATGCTGTCCAGTCAGTGTGTGATAGAAGATGGGACCAGTTATAGCACCGGCATAAATCCCGCATCACACACTGAACAACCACTGGTACTGGCGCCAAGTGCACTTCACCCAGTGTGGATTGGAGTCACTCCAATAGTGTGCACTGTGCATATTTATCTCAGCATTCCTACAAAACTTGGCTTCATCTGTCCACATCATGTTGTTCAAAAAGTCCGGTGACTCATGGGCTTTTGTGAGGACCCAATTCGAGAAATCTAGACAATTCTGCAAGTCCCTCTCTTCCAAGCATTGGCACAGGTTAAGGTGGTACAGCCGAGCCATTTAGAATCCTCCAAACCAACGACTTGGACCCACACGCTAACATGAGGATTTGAGGCCATAATCAGTAGAACATCCGTGCCTAGGCTAGGACTCAAAGATGGATTCCTTCACCGCTATTTCATGAAGTTGCCAGTTTGTCTCAGGTTTTCATAATTTCTGATGATCATCGATGCATATGGCCTACCACCACACTTCCACAACTGATATACCTTTGCAGACTTCCTCTTCCGAGCTAGTTGGTACGGATCATTCCTATTTAAAACAGCACCGAAAAAAAAACACTGACAAGGGAGGACACAGGACCAGTCCTCCCTTGTCCGTGTTTTTTTGGCGCTATTTTAAATATGAATGATCCGTACCAACTAGGTCGCACCCAAACAGCGCTCGTCCTGTGCCCTCCCTTGTCTGTGTTTTTTTGGCACTGTTTTAAATATGAATGTTCCTCTTGTTGCCATTTGCAGTTACCAAGGCAAGGATCATGTTTGCCTTCTGCTCATTAGAGAAAGACATGGTAACTGGGACAAAACAAAACACACCTTTAAACCTTTGCACTGATGCTGTCAATTTGCTGTTATGGCAATAGGTTTTGTGGTGAAAAAAAAAAAACCTTCCATGCACTTTATTTATGCTAAGACAACAGCTATCACAGGCTAGTAGGTGCAAATTCATAATTACTTTGTTTAGCGCAAAACCACCGACACAAGAAAGACAACAGGACAAGGCACTACTCTTAACTGACATCATTTTATTGCGTCACTCCTTTAATCCATAATTACTTTGTTTTGCTTTGTTTTCCAACTAACACCAAACGCGATGTGTCGCTTCGGCCAGGGCTCGGCAGGTAAGTCACTAGCTCGATCTCAATGTTTTTCTTTATTTCGTTCTGGCTAACTCAGAGGGAGCCTGCTCGAGGGCGCTGCTTTTTGATGTCACATGGTATTCTTCATATTTCACGGGGTTTATCAGTCGGAAAAAAATAGTATGCAATTAGATACCGCTGAAAATACCGCAGTTAGATGTCCCTTAGCTGTGCCTACAAGTGCCTCACTGACACTATGAGAATCAGGACAGTAGTTCCCAAGTTACATACAATACTTAATTACAATTGCCTAATTAAATCTAAGTAATGCAATTTCTCTTTTTTTAAATCTTGGTGCATGATAGTTTGGACACCCTCTATAAGCCAATTTGTTATATATGTGCTGTCACACCCACCTGGAGGTGCACAATATCCTGCCTCACTCTTGCCCCCCTCACAACACATTTCTCCTCTCATTCCTTCCCAACCCCCTCACCACATCCTCTTATTCCTTTACACCACCCTCAGCACATTTCTCCCGGTACTCCTTTGGACCAATGATTTATTGAAGGGGGAATCATGGCGTCACGAAGAAGACGAACAGTTAAAATAATGACACTTTATTTGTAACTATACGCAGATAGAGAACTCCAGCAAATAAAATACACACCTCACGTTTGCAACCTCACGTTTCTATCAATGAGCTTATCCTGTGCATCCACCGCAGTGGCTGCAGCACAATGACTACTAGGACCAGAGCCAGGCCCCAACACTGTCCGCGTACTGTCCTCCCTGCTTATCTTTTCTGTCACAGTGTCAAGCAAAATGGATGCATATAAGAAAAATCTAAGGACTATTTTATTTCTGAACCAAACAGGTTACTGCAGAAGCTGCAGCTGCTCAGTGCCGTAAGAACTAGAAAGTAGCCACAAATATGTTTGCGAGTATATGGAATTGAAATGTGTATTACCCATGGAAGAAGAGTACATTTCTGGGAACATGGTCCAAAAGGAAATAAAATATTTAGAGGAAGAAAAATGTGACGCAGTGCCACCACCGACCACAACATCTAAACTATCAGATTCCACAAAACTCTCGCACAACAGTACCTGTATCTCAGTTAGTTGGCGTTCAGTGCCAAATGCACCCATTCTAGTACAAAAATAGGCGAAAGAACCAAAGAAATTAATTCAGTTATTTAAAGGAATCATGCACTGAAGCCATTTGTTGCAGTAACAATATTTACGTAGCATTTGTTCGTTTGCTGCGCAATTCCGCAGAGAGCAGGGCTGGCAATACGTGCATCTGCAAAGGTAGTACCGAAGTCTACACGTATACGCCGACTCTATATGCGTGTGCTGTTGTGTGCTGAGCCATGTTGGGACACAACATAGTTTCTGTGAAACAGAAGTCTGCGGGAGACCTCGAGAAAAAGCACTTCAGCATTAACAAGTAATGACGTTGCTTGAGTGCCAGGCTGATGCGTTTCACCATCTTACTCTCTGGTAAATTTGCTTTACATTATTGTTTTAATGCAAAAGCATGTTATGCCCCATTACATGAAAATCTGGTGTTGTAGTCGGCGGTGTGACCGAATGATGATACCAACAATGGCCAACGACTAAGAATAAAACCCCATAAAAAATACTCGAATTGAAATCAAATTTCTCATGGAGGTTCCTGTAAACAAAGTAAAGTAATGCCTTTGAAAAGTATATTAGGTAAATTTCGGTCAGGGTGAGGATCGAACCCATGCCTCCGGGGTGCAAGACGAGCATGCTTCCCTGACGCCATGGCGGCTCCACAGTCCTGGTTGAATAAGTGTGTGCCTAGTATGTGCATCGTTGGGCACATCACATTGCAGCAATCGGGCTGACTAAACGTGCGGCCTAGTGTGTGCGTTGTTGGGCACGTGACGGCAGAGCCAATGGTTAGGAGGTGGTACCACGTCATGAGTGTATAAAATGAGTGTATGAAATAAAAACCATTAATGTCCAATTTTATGCCGCTGAGCAGTCCTTCGAGTTAAGATTTCCTCGTGGGCAAGCGAGCACGTTGAGATGCTTGGTGCGTGATCATTTCACCTTACCGAGGTGCATTTAAAAAGCCGGCGAGAGCTTCCGTGGACAAGGAACCAGAAGAAAAAAAAACATTTCACCAAAGTGACTATAATGCTTTCGCATTCCCACATGTAAGCAGTCTTAAGTGTCTCTACCGAATTTTCCTTTTTCGGTTACAACCGAATTCTGTAAAACAATTTCACTACATTTTTCAAAAAAAGAAAAGCCTTTTTTTTTTTTTTAGGTTTAAACCAAAATTGCTGAACCAAATCCATAGGATATGCTCAGGGCACCCAAGAACCTCCCTTGACGGAGGCCACATGACCCCATGAAATACATGCGGCTGAAGAAACAGACAAAGAGACAATGTTTTATTCACTTATTCGTTCTCTTCACAGTATATTTCAAATACTAATTTACTGGCACTACTCCGAGACAAGCAAAGGTTAAAAGGTTATGAAAGGTGTGAAGTGAAATGTGTCTTGCATTAAAGCACATCTCCTCATAAATCTTTTGCAACAAATTTTGTAATGTACACCTTGTATGAATGGAGTTACTGACAATCAAATGCTGCTTCTGCCATGTCCTTGGAGCTTTTGCAGCTTTTTGTCGTTAGAACTGTGCTCGAAGATGTGCCTCCATGCACGTGGGAACCATCAGGAGGCCACTGTTTTAACACAGTGGTATTCTCTCCTAGACTGCACCAGACTGCACAACCTCACTCTCAGTAACAATTCTCTGTATTTGCTTCTGGAAGAGGCACTGCTTAGTCATGACATTAAAATATAGATCCAGCCAAGAGACATCATTTCAAAAGTAGAATGTACTTGCAAAGTAATAGGGACAACAGGTTGTTAAAAGAAGGAGCCGGTGGTCTTTTGAAAGATGCTGTGAGCTTCCCACTATATATACAGAAATAATGTTAACCTCAGATGCTCATGACGGTTTTTTTCCAGTGACTAATCAGGTTAACTTACCATGTTCAAAAGTGCTGCAGGGTCTCTTTGACTGCACACTTAAAAAGCAACTTCAGTGACTTTCATTATATCAAAGAAGTGGTTGTCTGTGCACTTCTTGTCATGTGTAAAACAATTCAATCTGTATAAGAGGACATAAATCTTATTCTTCACTAAGCAAGAACACATCATAATCAAAACAGGAACTAGCAGCCCAAGAAAAGCTGCTTATAACATCAGTGGTGACATTACAGTAGGCACACGCTAGGTACAGGAGTGCTTGCATGCACCAACATCACGGCACAATGTATAAACTAAAATTATTTTTTAATGTTCTTGTGCCACATAACTCTTGTCCCCATAAAAATACATTTGAAAAATTGCTTTATGAAAGTAACATTGAAACATTTACAGAAGCGAGTAATTTGAACACAGTCACTCATGGCAATAAGTCCCGTTCCCTTAATGTCAGCACTAGTGTTGCCGCTCCTGAACAATGTCACGAGTGGCAAGCACAATAGCCAGTAGAAGTCATCTGTTTGAGGGCATAAAAGTGCAAGTTAGCAAGCCCATCTTTAAAATTAATTTGCAAAAAAAAACTAAGAAGCACCCAGGAAAATGCACGTACTACAAAGTTCAATCATATCCGTACACCTAAAATAGTCCCTGGAGTTTCCCTTTAAAGCCTGTTATAGTCACTCTGGACAGGGATCCCTCATTATAAGCAATGACTCCATGCCAGTTTTCAATAAATTCTTACAATTCCTATCCCAAGAAACAATATATTGACATGTAAGACTGTGACTGCTAGCCTGAGAAGCCTCTTTATTGCTAAAACATGCATCCTCAAGCAAATGTCAGGCTAATTTACACCCTGTACATCTTGAGTACTGATGCACCACATAGGTTTATGTCAGATTTCTGGTGAATCTTCACATCACCCAGTAGTAAAACTCACATCATATATAGCAAATTTTCTGCCCAAGACTTACTGGTATGGCATGTTTTATGAGCCACACATTCTTTGTGACGTGGTATTAAGGTTATAAACAGGGATAAGGTGCCTCAGAAAGGCTGGCCAATGTTTCGATAGGAGGACCTATCTTCGTCAAACCTTATCCCTTTTTATAACCTTTATATCATGTGCACTACTCCATCTCTCAGCCCTCTTTTTTTGACATTCTTCGTGCTCTCAGCCCTTTTTTTTTGACATTCTTCGTGAAGTAAAACGTTGAGACAGCATCAACAAGGTGCAATATTTTCAAGTCTTTCGAACTTGCAAAGCATTCAGAGCTTCGGCCGGGTGATACTTCAAATGATGTCATTTCTGCAGCCAGAACTACTATTAAGAGCACGACTCTTTGTACTTACGTTGTGCAGCCGTACAGCTATTTGAATTGGCGCTTCAAATGTACATTAGATACGCACACTTGATGCAGGTTTCTTATTATTTTTTTTTACTCGCACATCTTATGCAAGATGTCTTCGGTAGATTTTATATAAGTGTAAAACGAAACGCATATATTGTTGTGCTCGCATGCTGGCATGAGCCCAATCGTCTACGCACGCTTCAAGTAGACGTACGTACGTTGCAGCATGCATTTTCGACAAAGCAGTGCTGGAACGTACTGTAGGCCAAAGCCCTTCCACAGCGTTCTCTCCCCACCAGGGATCGACCAAAGGCGCATCGATGGAGGAGCTTTAGGCAAGTTATTGATTTTACGTGCTCCCTGTGCACATGCACATATCCATGAAAACACATGAGCAGTCGGAACCGGAAGTGAGGCCGGAAGTTCAAACAAAATAAACGGCAAGATTATCTGGCAAGGTTTGCTCATGGTTTTGTGGCAGAAAAAGCATGAAAAAAGCACGAAGAAACGTAGCACCTTTATAGCGGCGACGAGACACTGTTCTAAACGAACCTCTTCGCAAGAAGCTGGCACTGTCGAGACCACTCATCTTCGCTAGACTGAGCATTAAACAAAGGCAGAGACGTGTGCCACGTAGTACGCTTTACAGCGGCCAAAATTTGCAGGAACAAGCAACTTACCGTCAACGCGTCGACATTTTCACTACCAAGAAGTAGCTCCGCAACGACCGTAGCTAGCAAGCACTGTATGCGTTGCAGTGCCTTTCGCGTCCTGCGTTCCTTCAGTTAGTTTTGTTAGCAGCGCGCGAGTCCAGCGGAAGGTGGAGTCGGGTCGTTCGCCTCGTCGCACACCGTTTCTCTCGTTTCAGCAGTTACTCAGCCTGTTGTCTCTATGCTGTCGTTGAGCTGGCAATCGTACTGCCAGCAGCAATGGTTCAGCTGCCGTTCGGGGTGCTCTCCCTGAGAGTACGAAGTATTTTTACCCATGTGACGTCAAGCGCTTATGCTTTTGTTTCGGAAGTAACGGTTGCTTGCAGTGAGGTCGGGACGTCTCTAGTCTCCATTCTTCGAGAGCTTTCGGATCGGCTGTTCGGTCGTTTGGTAGTTTCCGTCGTCCCGTCTACTAGCCGACTCTTGCCTACGTGCTACGTGGTGGACGCGACTGTGAAACTGACGGATATATTAATCAAATTATTAGGTTGTTGCATGCATTGCTAGCTGTGAATTTTCCCACTGTCCGACAACTATTTCGGTGCAGGTGCATTAGACTTCGTAATTAAATAATGTTTTCAAGCATTACAAAGAAATACCCGAAACCAGCAGAATAAAGACCTAACCGTGGCCATGCAGCGCTCGCGCTCCCCTGCACGATCGCGCGCAACCAGCAGAATGGAATGGACGCGCGTTAAGCTTGATGAGAAGGGCCAGGGTCGGTATGACTTAAAGCTGATCTGCAAGAAGACGTTCTGATTCGGCGACCTTAACACTTGTAGTAAGTACTACGTACTGCTGCTTGTAGCGGACAGCAAGCGTTCGTGTTCGCATGTGTTCGGTAGTTTCGGTTCTGTGAACATTCATGGTTCTCGCTTACGTTTCGGTGTGGCATGCAGCGTGGAGCGATGGGTAGGATGTCGCTGTTTTATGTTATTCCTGTTGCAGTGGTGAATAACGATGGCAGGGAATGTAGGGGCACCGTGCACTGGTTTCTGTTTTATGTTATTCCTGTTGCAGTGGTGAATAACGATGGCAGGGAATGTAGGGACACCGTGCACTGGTTTCTGTCCCGTTTAACTACATAGTAAAGCTTTCACTTTGAAATAATCAAGAGTGGCGTCCGTGGCGCCATGTGGCGCTGCTTTTTATTACCGGATTTACAACAGCTGTAGCGTACTGTAGATTATTCTGGTAGAGGGTAATGTGGACGCACTAATGAAATGGTCCGTGAAAGATGGCATGGAAGCTAGCAGACCACTTTCGCGACAGGGGCGACTGTTCTCTGCGCACCGTCCGCGTGATATCAAGCGCTTCAAAACCGAGATGCTCAGCAAAACTGAACTATTCAAAAAAGACGGTGCGCGGAACTTGGCTGCAGCTGGACTTTCTTTTTTTTTATGACTGCATGGACATACATCGAGTACACGCTGTACATACATGATCTTCACGTCGTTTACCATCATATGGCGGCCGAGCGTGATATCGAAAGCACGCGGGAAAGTATTTGTTCAGATTTTTTGTTGCAACAACGGATATGAAGTCTGAATAGCCGTGCAACGTGGCGGCGTGAACTCCTCGTGCTCGACAT
Source organism: Dermacentor variabilis (assembly GCF_050947875.1). Taxonomy (NCBI): domain Eukaryota; kingdom Metazoa; phylum Arthropoda; class Arachnida; order Ixodida; family Ixodidae; genus Dermacentor; species Dermacentor variabilis. The sequence goes on along the minus strand of NC_134568.1, from coordinate 265,519,280 downwards.
TGTAGCTCATCTCAAATGTCGCTTTTGAAATTAAGTTGGAAGCCGATTTTATAAAACATGTTTCACTCTTAACCCTGGCTTTCCGAGATTTGGGAGGCGAAAAGCTCCTGTCGGTATGTGGCATGTATGTATACATACAAATGTTGGACGTGAACTATGTACCAACAGAAGTGCGCCTTTTGTTTCACCTAGAGTCGATCGAGCGCCAACGAGGATGATACAAGGAGGCGAGGAAGCAGGCGCCAACGCTGCTGCCGAGTCTGGACGCGTGCCTTCGCGCCTTTTAGCTCTGATGGCCAACTTTAGGACGGAGATAGGCGTCCAGCTTAGCAAAGATGTTGAAGAAGGAAGTCATCCAAGAAGCACAGAGGTATTAGCTGGGCTGGTGCATATTGCTTTCATACAAGTCAAATTCGAATGTAGTCACACATGCATACCGCATTTTATGATTGTATTGGCATACATGTAGTAGTGACATGCAGACGCAGCATTGGGGGAGAGGAGGATTCTTTTTTTTGCTGCGTATTATTGCGTGCTACATGTTTACTATTTATTAAAGCCAGTAAGTCAAAAAACATATCAGAATCCTGTATGAACCACATAGAGAAAACCTTTCAGAAACAAAAGAACTGCATGATTTTAGGCCCCTGGGCATCCTTGGTAGCTTTAGATCAGCCATTGCACACCCCTCTTTTCCAGTTATGTGTAAAATGTGCAAAATCTTAATATGTCTTGCCAAGCATTCCTTGTTAAAAAATATATATAGTTTACTAAATTGCCATTCATTTCCCATTACATTTTATCTTGTAACCATGTTAACATTGGCTTTATTACATGCAAGTTTCTATGTTGTATACATATTTAGTGATAGAGTATATTACCCAGGTGGATAGTTTGATGGGGTTTAAATTAATGTCTCGGGTCAACACCTGGGCTATGAGAAATGACTGAGTGGAGGGCTTTAGATTAATTCCTATGGGCTACCGCAACCAGGAAACAAGCCTGCAATTCACTGAGTGTTGCATAAATGGGAGCACCAGCTATGCATGACTATTCCAACGAAACTGCCAGCTGATTTCCTCTCAAATTTCGCACTTATATATGGAGCATTTTTATGTAGAACGGACATAGCATTAGTGGAACAAAAAATTTTAAAAGAATTAAAACTCTTAGGCTTTCATGCAACATGTGAGCGATTGTAATGTAATAGCATTATCAAGATTGGTGTGTCCACACCTTCGACTATCCTGCTTCCGAAGTTGGCCCTTGTTACAAATTGCATTAAAGCCTGGGCTGCAAGTACGCATCATGCATTGGTATCAGGATCAGCCTAACCATGCTTTTGATTGCACTGCCTTCAGGATCAGCTCACTTTATTTTGCATTGACGCCAACAAACTGGCAGTGTGTTGATACTGGCATCGACATTTTTACCATGATGAATTTTCCATGTGCCATTTTCCAGACATTGAGGAATTCAGTGCCAGTGGAAAATAGATAATTCATTCTGCCAGTATCCGGAGTGCAGGTCGATGGAGGAAAAGTGCATGGCTTTGTGGAGGCAGTCCAAGGCATCGTCAATTAAGGGCAGTGGGTATATGTCCTTGTGCGTTATGTTGTCCAGGTGTCGGTAGTCAACACAAAAGTGCTAGCTGCTGTCTTTTTTTTTTTTTACTAGCACCACAGGGTACGCCCACGGGCTGGAAGAAAGTTCGATCACGCCTTTTTGTGAGCATTTTGTCAACTTCGCCTTGAATCACACCGCATTCTGCAGGGGAGACATGATAGGGACGGTAGCGGACAGAGCTCGCGTTCCCTGCGTCGATTCAATGCTGGACAACAGACGTTTGGCTCATAGAACAAGTGTTGAAATTGAGAATGTCGTGGGATGACTCCAGGAAGCAGCTAAGGTTGGTAGCTTGAGAACAAGAAAGGTCATCAGGGATCATTCTGACCAAGGCATTGCACAACAAACTGGTTGTGGTGCAAATGAAGGATCACCTGGAGAGTCTGGTGGAATGCAACGCGCAAAATTCACGGTTTTCGACAGCAGTGATGATGGCGAGTGGCATGCTTGCTGGAATTAGTTGAGGAGAGGTGCTGGAGTTTCAAATGGGAATGGCGATGTGATTGCCAATTTTACCCCTGTCAAATGGGCAAACTTAAGTTCACTTTGAGCAAGTGAACTTAGCTGCTAATGCCATTCTCAGGCTGCCACACGGGAATGCTTAGTGACACTTACCGCAGAGTGCACTCGTCGATGAGTGTTTTCAGCTAACATACTTCACAGCAGCTAAGTCTGTAGCCGCGTTAGCAATGAGTAAAAAATAAGCAAAATAATATTAAAAGCAGAGTCAGGAGTAACTTTTAATAGCATCTTCTTTTTAACTGCTAAAGTTACAAGGTAGTAAAATGTGCCACACTGCAAAAAGAAAACAAAAACAGCTAAAGAACTACTCTCACTCTTGGGCTGTTTATGGCCACACCAGGTAATGGTGACTCAGTTGTTTGACGGAATGTGTTGTTTGGACTGGTACTGGTCAAGTCACTGTCGCTGCCATTGCTTGTTTGTAAATGCTGTCTCAAAAAGTAAGAAACTGTTCTTGCACATACATTTTTAAGTTAACAAATATATGCTTTGCCTTCTGAATCTTGCTCGCTAGTCCCACGATTTTGAAAGAACACTTTTGTTTATCGTGTAGCAGCACGCCGTCAAAATGACACTCAGCATGCTGAAGTGCACTTGCTCAAAGTGCATTTTAGTTTGCGCGTGTGACAGGGCTATTGCAGTCACGAGGGTGTTAGGCACGGCCATGTTTTTGGTGAGCAGAACATCTGTTAACAGGGAGAGACATAATTGTCATCAGCCACAGGTGTGCTGGAGATCATGGAGCTTGGAGGGGCATGCACACATAGTTGAGAAAGCCAAGACGGGTTGAAGGCATTGTTGTAGCATCAACTATGTGAGGTGATTTGAGGTGCAGGAGGCCAGTGACACAGTCAGTTAGGGCTGAATAAGTTGTTAGAAAGTCCATGCGAAGTGTAATATCAGAAGGGCATTGCTCAAGAACGACAAAGAAAACAGTAGTAAGGTGACTGGCGATGGTGACGCGGGCAGTGCGCATTCCAACAACGGTGGGGGTTCCGCCATCGGCCACTCTTACAGTGCGGAATAGAGCAGGTGTGACCACCTTCTTTAGGCGGCAGTGAAGACTGGAGTTCATGACAGAAATATGAGCCCTGGTTTCGACAGAATTGAGGTCTGTTGCACAGAAGCAGATTCCAGCTGGTCTGCCACGGTGGTTGCACCGCAGCGCCGACTGCTGTGGAGCTCGGTCGTCTGGCGAGAATACCCCACACCTCTACCAATGTGTGACGGTACGTCGTACAGATGAAAAAAGAAGCAACTATACGTACCCCCATTGCCTCGCAACATGCACCCCCAACACCACACGGGGAGGCGTAAAGCCAGGGCAAAACACATGAACAAAAGTTACTCTAACAACAAGGAGGCGGTCTTCACCGACGCAGCCCGCTATCGAGACGGGAAGAGTTTCGTGGCAGCAGTTACTAGCCACCGAGGCAACCACCTCACGAGCGTCACCGTGAACACGGCACATGCCGAAGCGGCAGAGGAAGCGGCCATAGCACTGGCCCTCACACAAACCAAAGCTACATACGTGATCTGCGACTCGCAAACGGCAATTCGAAATTTTGCAAATGGGCGCATCTCGCAAGAGGCGTATCAGATACTCCAGTGACATCCCATACACCAGGGAGAGGCCGACGTTGATAACCGAAGGCATTTGCTATGGATCCCGACACACACTGGAATGAGCACCCCCAACGAAGCGGCTCACGGCATTGCTCGAGGCCTGACTCACCAAGTAGCATCGGAGGAAGAGCCCCCGCGGGGAACTGCAAACGTCTGGCCATGGGAGGATCGTATGACCAGTTTTCACGACATCACGGCACACTACCAATTACAAAGACACACATACCCATTCCCTCACGCTAGGTTAGACAGGACGCAAGCAGTACACTTCAGACAATTACAAACAGACTCTTACAGAAACCCCAGACTCATGCACGCCATGTATCCAGACATGTACACTACAAACAGATGCACATTGTGTGGCGAGGTTGCCACACTTAATCAGATGTTATGGGAGTGTCGGGACCTAACAAGTCGGGCAGTGCCGACTCATCCGTCTCTTCCACCGCCAGCCTCCAGTCACGCTGGATGACCGCACTGCTCAGCTCTGACCTGACAGCACAACTGGGCCGTCCAGCGAGCCGAAAAAGCCGCTTCAAGACAAGGTCTCGGAACCGCGTCCGCGCCGGGTGCCCAGACCCACTAAAAAGACGCCGGACTCAAATCTTGTTGATTTGAAATAAAAGGTTACGCTCTCTCTCTCTCTCATAAACAGGCTACTTACAGAGATGGCCAAGATGGCTGAACATGCGCAACATCCCGATGATCGTCGTCTTCGTTAGTTCAAGGATTTGGCTCATAACAATATTATGCAGTGATAGGTTGACATGTTCCAGGACATAATACGAAAGTTTATGAATAACAAGTCATGCTCATACACCTTCCATGTTTAGACGGTAGTAATTGATCCTGAATGACAACGGCATAAAAGGTTTGCACCAATGTTCAATGTGCACATACCTTGCCAGTCAGTAAATTTGAAAAATGTGCAGCTTCTAGCTAGCACTTTGTTTGTACATTGTTCATATTCCTGATAATGGTTGATTATGAGGACTATGAGTCTGAAAGTATTGGTCTTTTAAAGGAAAGCTGAAGAGGGTTAATACTTGGAAGATTTACAGTGGTTTGGAAGGCTGCGATGGTATAATTCAACTCCTGAAGTTATTTTCGATTTTGCACATAGGGACGCTGCAATCACCATTAAAGCTTTTGGGGAAGCTCTGCATGCCGAGCATAGCAGTGAAAGACTGGGCGCGAGGATGATGCCAACACAGGGACCACGTGGGTGCTCTATCAAATTATGCATCTTACCGATACCGAGGATGGACGTCACGGTTATCTTTGCCAGCAAAAGCTGTTAACTGACCTATGCCATCTCCCACAGACACTGCTGCTCGTTTTTGCTAAATGAAAGGGACTCGTGGTTACTTGTGGGCCTGTTAAACTGATTTTCATATTCAGGGGGTGAAAAAAAAAAACAATATATTCATTGAAACCTCAGATATTTTAAAAAGGCTTCAGCTTCCCTTTAAAGTGAATCTCAAATGCCTTTATTTGCTAGCCATGAGGGACTGGGTGTCTTCGTGAATTTTGCAATAGTTGTATCATAAGCACATGTTTATTACAGCGAAGCTGTATATGGCTAGGGCATTTTTGTCATCTGTGAACAACCCGCGAACTGGCTTGTTGGCGCCCCTCGCGCAACTGTGCGAACCCACTCCTGCCACTGCTCACACATTCTTCCTCTTTGTCTCCTTCCACAGCTGACTCCGTTGCCACTCATTGCTTAAGGGGGTGTGAGCCATTCATTGGCGAGAAGAAACTATTGTCATCATCATCATCAACTATCATCATAAGCAATGGCTCTAGCATCGTCTTCTTCCACAGCTAGCTCCATTGCCACTCATAATTCCAGCGTAGAATTTTATTTCTCTTCTATTGTAATGGGAAGGCCACATTAAAAATGTATTTACGGTGGTATGAACAATTGGTTAAGGGGGTATGAGCCATTCATTGGCTTAACGTGACAGACGCATTTAATAACAGTATGCTATCATTATGATGACCACCGATCAGGACAATAAATATGTTCGTATCTTTGTTCAAAATTCTATGTCACCTCTGTATCGTGTGCTAAACAGCTTCGCCGGCCATCAACCTTTAGAGGGTGGAATGGCTCATGAGGTTTTATTAGAGACGAAGCAGGGGAGCAAAATAGATTACTACTCCTGTCTGTGTTCTGTTTTTTTACAGTAAATATCTCTTTTAGTAATCAACAACTAGGCCAAAAACAGTTCTTCGGGGTATCTTGTATTCTAAGGTACACAATAAAAAGTTTTATCGGAAATACTGATACATGTCTTGCCAAATGTATCATGATGCAGATGCAACATACATAAAGAGTATCTTGAGATAGTATCTAAAATACATATGTTTTTGATACAGCCCAGCCTTGCCACTGAGCCAACATGGTGGCTGTCTGTCTAGCTAGATTGATTGCTATTGCATCTTGTTCTACTATCTACTTATGTTGCCTAATGTAATGTAATAAATTGAAACCTAATGTGGGCGTTTTTTTCAGGAATCCTTTAAAAGCATGCAAGCCATCATTGAAATTTTGCTGGACCAAAACGAGCAACTTGTTTGCTGTCTTGCCGAGCTTGAAAATGAAGCGGAAAAAAGAACTCTGCAGATGCAGAGACGCCTCCACTCAACTGCAGACGTAACACGGGTAATGTAATAGTCATAATTTATTGTTTATATAGGGTGCTTTCTTTATCGTTTATAGAATTTAGAAAAATTACCTGTGGCCACGTAGCACAATTCTATTTCTTGAGGTAGATTACTCTCAGAGGTGGACATTATTTGCACAAGAAACGAAAATTAATATTTGTACAATTAACAATGTTTTGCTAAATAACTTTTGAACTAATACTTTATGACATATATTGCAATTTATGAATTGGAGCAGGTGACTTCAAAAGTCATGTACACTGCGAATGTATTCTGAGGGTGACACTAGTTTCGAGATACACGTTCCCAATGTACACGACAAAATTAATTGCTGTTCCAGTAATTCTTGAGGTTCGATGTTATTTTTCTACAGAAGTAAGTTAAATAGCAGTGTATTTCTACCGCAAGTTTGACAGTGTTTATCTCGAAACTGGTGCTAGTTCCAAATTCCTTCCCAGGCCACGGTGGCCGCATTACGATGGGGGCGAAATGCAAAAACACCCGTGTACTTAGATTTAGGTGCACGTTAAAGAACCCCAGGTGGTCGAAATTTCCAAAACCACTTTCTGATCGTGCCTCATAATCAGAAAGTGGTTTTGGCACGTTAAACCCCATAATCTAATCTAATCTAATCTAATTCATTCCAAGTGGATGTGCCTTGTGAAATCACTGGCTTCTATTTGTATATTGCTATACATATATAGGCTAAAGTAATTTGTTAAAAAGTTTATTAGTGCATTTTTAATTGGTAAATTATGCATTTTGGTTGCTAGTCAAACTAATGTCTGCCTCTTCAAGTAATCCAGCTCAATGAGTTGTTTTTGCGATTTTTAAAAATTCTGTTAACCTGAGAAAAAAAAAAAAGGGGGAACTCTTGGTATCTGTTGAGCAATTCACACTGATGGCATACTGATAGCATGCTACTTCTAGTGGCTGTTGCTATCAGTAGTTGCAAGTGTGACCATCTAGAGGTGACTCAGTCTATTAAATTATTTAAGTACTAGTATAATGATTTATGCTGCAATTTGCACACAGCAGGTAATTTGTGTGAATTTTGGGTACAGTAGTCATGGCTGGTCTTTGTGAATAATGGCTCTTATAAATCTAAACTCATTACTGCCAACAAAGCTAGCAATGAAATTCATGGAAGAAAAATTCATTGGTAATCTTTATGTGTACTCATGCTGCACGTAGCACACATAACCAAGTTACTCTCATTTTAGTGACCATGTACAAGCCCTTAACAAATTAGATGAATATTTTTCTTACTTCCTACAAGTAGTGCTTATGCTTTCTGAACATTGCTTGTGAATAATTAATAAGCCTGCATATGAAGTATGCCACACACTGTGGTAGTGCAAGTCTGTCAGACTGTACCATCATTGCCACCATACAGCCCATGCACGCATGCTAAATATGATCAAGTAGCTGCTCTTAGTGCATGTTTTAACCTTGCCCTTGTGGCTTCAGAATGTCTCTCCATCATAACTCCAGGTTGATCACAACACAGCATCAACCAATTTTTTTTTTATTATTATCTACTTTATGTAGCATCAGTATGCAACAGGTCTCCACTGTGGCTTTTAGTATATTTGCAGTGTCCCTTGAAAAATTTTACAATTAACAGCTATTGCTGTGAATATCAGTTATTTCTGTTTTTATTTCATTTCAGCTTAAAGTATTCTGTAAACTGGCATTTATCTAATGTACTTTTCGAGAGTGCAAGGAGGATTAGTTGGTCTATTTTCATCTTTGATGAGAAAAGAAGTGCAACAAAAGAACAGCAGATGATGAATAGCACTCAGGACAGGTGCTTCAGTCAAACTAGTTTCTTATTGGAGTTGTGAGATAAACAAGAACATGAGCAAGCGCAGCACTGCGAGACTGAACTATGTTACATCAGCATTAAAATGTGAGAACAGACAAGAAAATTGGAAGGCAAAAACTTATAAATCCAAAAAAGAACTCTTGGTCATGCGACATGACCGATTCTTGACTTGCCACACATCCTGCCTCATTGTTGTTTTTCCCCCGATGAAGACAAGTCCACTTGTCGAACTCATTGGCTCCAGAAACATCCTTTGATTACTGCTGATCACTTCGTCTCCATCTTCCTATGATCTTCTGTCTTGTTTGGTTCCGTAAGCTCACATGTCAGCTGATGCCTGTGCTTGAAGACAATGTCATTTTCTTTCTAGATTGGATGACAATGGCATGCCATGGGCAAAGTCTGATGGACCCTTTTAACAAAGTTTGGTTTCCTCTAAGGCATCTAAGGCATGTTGACGCATTGCCATCTCTTATCCACATTACTGTTGTTTATGTGGTCCCACTTTCCCATGGTAAAAAGCTTTGACACACATCTCAGAAAGCACCATGACGCCATAAAAATTATGAGCACTATTGCACCTTGCTGTGCATGGTAGTGTATGCCACTGCTATCCTAGCTTTATCCCTTTCTGTGCCAAAAATGAGTCTGACTCATCGGTTGTTTTCTCCAATACAGATATACCAGTGGCAGGTCTCATTCACCCAGGGACTTTCATTTGTCTTCTGAGTGCCGCAGACGAGTGGCAGTCGTTTGATCATTCTGGTGTGAATGCTGCACTACTAGATGGTGCCAGCATCCCAGAAACCTGATATTTAGAGTGCAGCGTTTAGGCGCCTATTCCTGGGTTGAGCGTCGTCATCCTTCGGCTTAACCGCGCGGACGCGCTCGTACCACTGCTCACGTCTTTGTCGTCATCTTCTTCCACAGCTGGCTCCGTTGCGGCTCATCATGCCAGCATTCCCATACTGCCCCTCCCTCTATGAAGGGGCTGAAGGCACTGGCCCACTGTCAGTTGGTGCGGTGATTTCAGTCTCAAATGCTTTGCCTCAATATATCGCGAAATGAAAACACGTATCCAGTTGAGCTTAAATTTTGCATACAGAGTATTGCAATTGTCGGACAATTTTTTTTGTTGGGTACTATTGGTGGAAACACGGCAAAAGTCTGGCTCTTATGGGTTTTAAACATGGCAGTGCAGGGTTAGATGGCTGCATCGACACGGGCCACCTTTTTCAGTTGCAGAATCTTGGTTTTCTTGGCCATTCCCTTTTTTTTTACCTCAAGTAATCAATTAGACTAAACACAATTAGATTTGTGTTTGAAGCTTCAACTAACTACCGATGGTTGTGAAGAAAAGTTTGAGCTTCTAGAGGCCCCTCTCCTCTCGCGTGGACATAGCTCGACGGAAACACTTTGCTGCTGGTGCTTCTGCAATGTTGTTTTCTTCCAGTGCCAGGAATGTCTCGTCACACGGAAGACAACAAAACCACAATTGATTTCTGTTCCAAAAAATGTCATATCGGCTTTATATAGGCTGTTTCTGTGGCAATGCCTACCTGCAGCTGAAAAATATGAAAAAAGATTGACTGTAATGAGCACCAGAAAATAACAATAACTATATTGCAATAATGAAAGTTGTTCACAATGAACAAGTCGTAATAAAAAATCCAGAATTTTTAATTTTTGTTGGCTTGCTGTATAAAAGGTTGGCATGGAAAGAGTTAAAAGAATCTGACATTGTCTTCAAGCATGAGCATCAAATCATACATGATCTTGTGGAATCATATCACATAAGAAAGAGAGAGATGCATGTGTGATTAAAGCATCAGTCATATTTCATGGCTGAGCATTATTGTTAAGTGCACATCAGTTCCTTCCTTCCGAGTTTTGCTTTTTGTTCTTATTTTCAAAGGCTGTGTCAGAGTTCATTATTTCTGCACTATGCTTGCTCATGTTTGTTTATAAACGTAGCAATTTTATAAGAAAATTATTTGTTTGAAATGCCTAACTTATGTGTCGTCCATCGTGTGCTCTTTTGTTGCTTTTCTATTCTGGTCAGAGATGTACTTCTTTAATTGCTAGATGTCATTACTTTAGCATGCAACCGTTTTATCTGAAAAAAAAATCATTGTGATTTTACTTCAGGCCATCAGTATGTGTTCACTAATACTTTACACCTTTTCTAGGAGACCGTGTACAACATTAGTGAGTGGGGCGAGGAAATCCAGAGCATCATCTCCAAGAGGCACCTTGCTGAAAAGACACTAGCAGTTTGTACTTTTTTCTTGCATTTATCCCATTTTTTTTATTTATCTCATTTTTTATGCAGTATGGATAAAACAGATATATCTAGGTTTTAAGCACCTTTATCTGTAATGATTTAACTCGCCCTTGATTGGGGCCTTTGTAGTATTGTGTTGAAAAGCTTACTGCAGTATCAAATACTTTCAACCATGGTGTGATACATGCATAAATGTTTTCATCATAAGCAGTCATTTGTACCTATTATCTACGGTATTCTCTTCATAGGATGGGTAAGCTTGATGGAAGCAATGTGTATACATTGTTTGGTGCCCATTATTTCTTATGTTTACTTAAGCTGCTGCTTTGCATGCACCAAACTTGAATCCGATCAGGAGACAAATTTATTGCACGTTATTTTTACTTTTTCAAGCCCCCCTAACTTTTATTTTAAAGAAATAGCTTCTGTTCCAACACTTATATTATAATTGAGTAAAAATTGCAAATAGCTTAACAGTGGCAGGCTCAAATTTTTCTTATTGTTCATAGCTTGAAATTTAGTCTTAACTTTAGTAATGCTAATTGAAAACATCCTCACCCAACTAAACTGATTTCATGGAAAGTTTCAAATGGCCCACACTGCTGCAGATGTTGATAAGGATAGTCCTTATGCTGCTGAAGGCAACCATAACTGGAAGCACATACTAGTTTTATAGATTTTGTTAAATGTTTCATTTCTGATTAATTGGCTTAGCCATTAAGATAAAGACTATAAGTACTCAAAGAAGACAAGGAATTGATTCTGGTAGAGGCAGGGCGTAAACAACGCGATCACACCTGCTGCTTGTCAAAAGTACTTGATGTTGTCTTCTGCTTGTTCAGTTTTGTTACCCCAATCTGTCAACTTTCAGAAATGCTCAGTAGTATTTTCTCCAAGATGACTATAAAATAACCCACTGGCAAACCCTGCAGTTTGGCTGGCTTTGGCATTCCACTCTAAAGGACCTTGAGACTAAGCAGAGCAAGAAAGTGTCGGCATCATGAAGCATTGGCAGAACTCGAGCACACAGGCTTGGAGCATGATGAGATTAGTCTCCTGTATTAACCTGCATGATATAAATTTTATTCAGATGGAATGTATGATCTTAAATTAAAAGTGAAAAAATAAAAGGAAATAAAAGCCATATCTTGAAAAGCAAGGATTTTTGTGTCTCTGCAGGTGTCTGAACGCACGGTGGCTGAACTTCAAAAGGAGAACAACCAGCTGAGGAGCTATAATGACAACCTATTCAGTGATATCCAGTCACTGCTGAGTATCATAAATGAAGCCCGTACCACAGGAAACTGGGAGGTGAGCACTTGCTGCTAGACATAAATCTGTAATTTTGGGTTAATGCAAAGGTAATTTCTGTTTGAATCAAGTCAAAAGGGCAGCTTTTAATTTAAAGCTAAATCTTCTTCGTGTTGTCACCATCACTGTTGTCAGCTTCTTGCTAAAAAGCAGGCAGAATGAAGATTCCAATGCAGTAAAGTTTGATGCTGTAAGTTAATTTGCACTGTAGTTATTCCATTTTTACCTGCTTACTGACTGCACTGAAATACTGCAGAGCTTGAAATAAGGGAAGTCAAATTGCGCCAAGTCTGATATGGTATGGCAGGTGCAGCATATCCACCCATCCTTGGTTGAGAAATTTCTGCTGCGATTTTGTGGCATGTCATCAAGTGTTTGCGATGAAAAGTTTCTTGCCTTTTTGCTTATTTTTTTCACTTCTTCAAGGCAATGCCACAGCTGGTTGTAGTAGTAAAGCAGTGGCGACTGTTGCCTCTCATATGAGAGTTATTAAATAAAGACTGAGACTGATGCTCTGAAACCTTTATTTCTGAAAATCAATCATTGGCACTTTTATGCCCTTCTATGTACCCTCCAGTAAGTGAAACGCACCTGTTTTACCATTTATACCAAGTCTACAAAAATCAGTGAAGCCATCTTTTGCCAGTTTTTTGGTGATCGCCTCTAGTGCCTTGACTGCATCCGATTCCGTGATAGAAGAATGTCACAATGTCACTTTAGGACGTTTTATGTCATGGGGGTAGAAAAAGAAGTTCTAGGGTGCCAGGTCTGGGCTGTAGGGCGAAAATGGGATTGTGATTAGGGTAGAGGCTTGGGCCAGTTGGTTATGGTTCATAACAGCGGTGTTTGCGTAGCGCACAAAAGAAATCTTGCCCCCACACAATGCTAAGTAGTTTCACTCAACAGACAAAGCGCCTTGTAGAAGCCAATTATCCAGTACACTTGCTTTCTTCGGTGGCTGAAAAGTTGCTCTAAGTTGTGCAACGAGAACATAGGCCTGAGAAACGTTACATCGCTGAAAAGAGCCGCCCTGTTGTTCTGCCGTATGTGCACAGCATTTCGCACAGGTTAAAGAAGATTGGCCAGAGCACTAGAGTGTGTGTGGTTTTCTCGGCACCAGAGAAAATACAAAAGCTGTGTAACGATGAGCAAAATGGGAACTAGGTGAAAGCAGGAGCCAACGTTTCGACAAGTGAAAAGAATGTGAAAGTGAAACGAAAGTGAAAAGACAAGAAGACTTGTCTTCTTCAAGTCCACTTGTCGAAACGTTGGCTCCTGCTTTCACCTTGTTCACGTTTTGCTCATCGTCTTGAATTTCCATCTTCCGCATTCCCCGTGTTTTCCCTAAAAGCTGTGTAAGTGAGTCAACACACCACACACTAACTTTTCTTTGTGCTCCATCAAGCATAAGTCGGATTTTGTCCCGTGCATAGAAGGGGTCACTGAAGGGCGGCAAGACTTATGTTGGCCAAAGTGGTAGATGTCTCAACAAGCGCTTGCATGAGCACCGAAACAACATGTACAATACGGTGCAGGGGCATCTTGGCATTCATTGCCGGGATCGCAAGTGCACCCCTTTCTTCATCAGTGTGTGCTGTTGGCAAGCCATAGGTCGCAGTCAACCCAAGAAATAACAGAAGTGGAGTACATTCACAATCTAGGTGACCGCTGCGTAAGCACGCCTTCCATTGCTCTGTCATGACCTGAGCGAGATTACCTGGCCCAGCACAGGGCAGTCGTGGGCACGTGAAGTGATCTTACTTATCAATGATGTGCTGGTTCTGTGTATCCGCCCTTTTCTGTGTATTTCCCTGTTCGCCGCGCATATATATTATACTCGTCTGCAAATAGAGATCATTAATAAAGGGAAAATGAAATATCCACCCAAACGTAGCTCAGTGTTACAAAGAAAACCGATACGGGTTCCTCGAAAGAAAAGCCTTGCAATTGGAAGAAAAAATTGTCCTGGTCCGGAACTCGAACCCGGGACCACCGCCTTTCCGGGGCAGCCACTCTACCATCTCAGCTAACCAGCGGCTAGCAGATGGCAGGGCGAAGTCGAATTTATCAAAAACTTGAAGCAAAGGCAAGAGTTTGACATAATAGTTCTGCAAAAACGCTCAAGGTGGAGAGAAGTAATTATTAAAGGGAAAATGAGACATCCACTCAAACGTAGCCAAGTGCTACAAAGGCAACCCATATGGGTTCCTCGAAAGAAAAGCCTTGTAGTTGAAGAAAAATTCGTCCTGGTCCGGGACTTATTAATTAGTTCTCTCCACCTTGCGGGTTTTCACAGAACTATTATGTCAAACTCTTGCCTATGTTTCGAATTGTTGATAAATTCGACTTCGCCCTGCCCTCTGCTAGCTGCCTCGTTAGCTGAAATGGTAGAGCAAGCTGCACCGGAAAGGCGGTGTTTCCGGCTTTGAGTCCCGGACCAGGAGAAATTTTTTTTCAACTGCAAGGCTTTTCTTTTGAGGAACCCGTATGGGTTTCCTTCGTAGCACATAGCTACATTTGGGTGGATGTCTCATTTTCCCTTTATTAATTACTTCTCTCCACCTTGCGGGTTTCTGCAGAACTATTATGTCAATAGAGATCAGTTGGAAGTTAGCGCTCTTTACTCGTCTCTGTCCTTCCTTTCCTACTTTTGTGTGCTACGCAAACACTGCCATTATGAATCTTTGAATCTTTTCAGTGAGGCAGAAATTGGGTAACTGTGTTTGTAACCTTGGCCCTTGTGTGGCCGTAATGCAGTTTCTGCTTCTCCACAAGTTGTGGTCTTTTTCATGGGATTTGCTTCCTCATCAATGTCTCAGAAACATGTGTGGTAGCCAAAATTTACTTTCTAGCCTTGAGTAATCTAGTAGATGTATACCATTCTATTGTGTGGTTGAAAAACGTGGTGGCCATTGCATTATGACCCTTGCTTTTTTCGCTAGTCGTCGCATCCTAGCCTTTTTTTTTTTTTTTTTTGAGTGAGGCTTCCCCTTTTCTACCCACTGAATGCTTTGGCATTTGGTTGTATATAACCACATCTTAAATGAGTGGTATTGTTTTGTGTGACAGAAAACTTGTTGAAAATTGTATGCAAAGTTTGAATTATGGATGCCTATAGAAGCTGTCAAAATTTAGAGGTGATTTCATTCAGTCAAAAGCAATTTACAAAGGAACTTCACTGTTGATTGGAATATTCCAGGGGCTCTGCAACACTGACTCTGCTTTCAGCTCATCTTAATAGTGTATCTCGAAGTGCTCTAAGCATTTTTTTCTAAATTGCTGTCTTCACAGCAGTCACAAAATCAAGCCCAGTATCATAGGTACAAGCCTGCAGGTGACTCAGCCCATCCGGTTTGACCATGGTGAAGTGCACTTGAGCAAGGAAGATTGCATTAGCTGATGAGATAACATAAGTTTCAGAGTTCAATACCAGCAGACTATAAATGTTTTTTTTTTTTTTCCCCCTTCAACTCGGGTACCCGTCGTGGTTGCTTAGTGGCTATGGTGCTGGGCTGCTAAGCACGAGCTCGCAGGATCGAATCCCGGCCACAGTAGTCGCATTTCGATGGGCGAAAAATGTGAAAACAGCCAGGTACTTAGATTTAGGTGCATGTTAAAAAACCTCAGATGGTCCAAATTATTCCGGAGTCCCCCACTACAGTGTGCCTCATAATCAGATTGTAATTTTGGCGCATAAAGTCCCATAATTTTTTGCAGCGCGCCTCAGCTTACCAATTGGCTGCACTTGGGTGTTATGCATCACTGCTTGCGTCATTGTGGGAATTTCAACTATATTAAAGCTCATGGTGACGCTCATTGGCCCTCGGACCATAAAATACCATATATCATCATCAAAGCTCATGGGGCACTACCTGGTTTTGAAATGCCCAAATGTTCATCATTACTCGGAATATAGCCTGAGTTCTTGAAAAGGATCAGGTCTAGACAGTCTTTGAGTTCTAATAATGTGTACCATCTCTTACAAATTCTTTTTCTGAATAATCAGCGCAAAGTGCATTGCTTGTGAATGCATTGGATCCTAGACATATCAGCTGAATGATCTCATTTACATAATTGCCACTTCCATTTACTGACATAATGTAGGACTTGCTTGAATGCCATAGCTTACAGTGGTGCAACATGAAATATTGTACCACTACCATATTTTGTTGATGCTACCTTCTTTTTCCGATTGATATGCGCACTTCTGTTTCAGAGAACTTCAGCATTGCTACAAAGTCGCTTGAGAAAAAAATTCAAGCTGTATTTCAATGATTAGTGCACTCTAACAGTGATAAATGGCCTTTGTTAAATTTCTTCTTCTTCTTCTTCTTCTTCTTCTTCTTCTTCTTCTTCTTCTTCTTCTTCTCCTTCTTCTTCTTCTTCTTCTTCTCCTTCTTCAGCAGCAGTAGCAGCAGCACCAGCAGCACTCTATGTTTATGTCCACTGCGAGACGAAAGTCTCTCTCAGCGATCTCTAATTACCCCTGTCCTGCGCTAGCTGTTACCAAGTTGTGCCAGCAAATTTCTGCATTTCATCACACCACCTAATTCTCTGCCATCCTCGACTGTGCTTCCCTTTCCTTGCCACCCATTCTATAACTCTAATGGTTCCACTGGTTATCTGCCTTACGCATTACATGGCGTGCCCAGCTCCATTATTTTTTTTTTACTCCTAATGTCAGCTAGAATATCAGATATCCCCATTTGCTGTCTGATCCACTCCGCTCTCTTGGCATCTCTTAACATTGTGCAAAATATTTTTCATTTCATCGCTCTTTGTGCGGTCCTCAACTCAAACTTCTTAGTTAACCTCCAAGTTTCTGCCCCATATGTTAGTACTGGTAAAATGCAATGATTGTACATTTTTCTGGACTGGCTTTGTCTCATAATAAAGCCTAGCTGCCTTAAATATATTTTCATGAAGCTGTCAGACCAATCTAAAATTATTAGTTAAAGATACACTAAAGGCAAATATTAAATCAAGCGTAGTGCCAAGACGTGGGATCGTTCCCCGCCTGCGGCAAGTTGTTTTTTCATCCACTTTCAATTCCATTAATTTATCATTTCTTTGTTGCAATGAGTCAGTACTAGTAATTTCCCCTGTGTTGTCCTTGGTGTCTGTTTGTTGGCTTCTTATGATCTGAGCTTGAGAGTGTTATACATAGTGGAAGCTGTGTACCAATCTAAACAACATGCAACTGTAAGAATTTTTCGAAATGATGCCGTAATGGCAAAGTTACAGGTGGTCGATGGAAAACTATGTGGCTGCCGTGGTTCTTCGCTTCACTTTGCTTCTTTCCCCACAAGCACACACTCCTCTTTGCCACATACACTCACCAACTCCATGCAGAGCAACATAAGCTATGGCTTTTGTCAACCAACAGGAGGAGCTTCTTCGTTGTCCTTCATGTGGCGCCGACTCAACAAAAGCTTAGCAGAAGGATTAGTGGTGGAACAATAAGCGAGCCTTCCACTCCTCTCAGAACACACAGCCAACTGTCGTGACATTTGTGCTCTTGTCCTTTATCAACCAACCAATCCAATCAACAGCTTTTACCCTGATAACGTCATGCATATAATACTGGCATCATGACATGTAAAGCCTTTACATGTTGCAAAAAAGCCCGGTGAGGAGCACATTATTGTTCCTTAGTTTGTGGCTTCCCTGCAGTGTATATAGTGCAGCCATATTCACCAAAGCTGATCATTGCAGTATTCTATGCATGATGCATGTGTTTATTTAAGATATGTTCAAAACATGTTCAAAATTGTAAAACAAATATGTAAGAATATGTTCACAATTTCAGAGATGCTTTAGGGGGACCCTTTAGTCATGGCACATTTGCTTTAGTAAAGAAATAGTTAATTGCACTGTGTCACTAATGGTATTGCATAGGATCAGCTCAGGTTTGCATTTATGTTTTACTAGTTTCACTTCTACACATGATAGAGAACTGACTCAACATGTAATAATTGCAGGTGAACACTAGAAAGTGAAGTGTTTGTATTTTTTTTTATTGAGTACTGCCATGCTTACTAGTTTTCTTTTTTATTTACTTCTTTTCCAGATGGATTGTGTCACATTCTGTGTGATCTCCCCTGAAGAAGTTTATGGCCCCATCTGTCGTTTGTCTTCCCAGTATGTGCTTTCTTTTGTTTTTCTTGCGAAAAGTGCCACGAATGCTTATCTCTTCAAGGACTTTTATGTCCTGGGCTCTTTGCTTGAGCCACTAGGAAGACAATTTTCAATTTGGTGTACTGTGTGGGATTTGAAAACGCAGTACACAAATTGCTGCCTCGCAAACCAAATTTCCATCCCTTGATCCTGGACGCACTCATGGCTCAAGCTGGCCACAGCAGGGCCATGCTTCTGATAAAAAAAAAATTTACACATGTTTGCACAAGAAATATTGGCTGTGCTTTTTGTGCAAGAAAAAAAAGAGGGGAAGAGAAAGAGGGAGGGATGGACTTTATTTTTCTGGAGTTCATGCTAGCGAATCACAGGAGCATTCATTGCTCTCATGATGTGGTAAGTCAGGGAAGCACCATATGAAAGCAGATTTTATTAAAAGTGGCAAGGGAAGACAAGCGGTCTTGTGAATGAAATTGTAGATTTCCTGCTTTATGTAAAGATGCACTGCATCAGAAGGTGGTCATGGCTAATAATCTGGTAACTTGGTAATTTACCATGATCAAGTATTGCAGGGCCCCTTTAACCAATTAGGTGTGTGTGTGTGTGTGTGTGTGTGTGCGCGCACACGTGCGTGCGTGCGTGCATGCATGCATGTCTTTCCTTTCTTCCTTTTCATGTCTCATTTTGTGCCAAGACATTGTTTATCAAAACAAGAATTCATGAGCCACATTTCTTCAAAGCAGCTTTACCTATAGTTGTGCTGATATGTTATCAGTTGGAATGCTGCAGCAATTCACATACATTGTTTGCGTTTAATTCTTGACCCACTGTGGTGGCTCGGTGGCTCTGGCGTTCTGCTGCCGATCACTAGGTGTCAGGTTCGATTAGCAGCTGCAATGATGATGGAATGTAATAAATGCTGCTAGGTGGAGTAATAAGTACCTAGCTTTTGTTGCATGTTAGAGACTTTTGGGTGGTCAGAAAAAAAGGCCAACTGCAATGAAACTTGACTATGGCTAAATTAGTAATATATGAGCAGTATATACTACCAAAGTAATCTGTGCAGACCTGCAGGGCTGGTAATGTATGATTTTCTTATTAACAGCCTTTAAATAACAAAGGAGAAAAGTGGAGGACCCCAACATGGCCATGAATAGTGCTGGCAAGCACTTCCCGGGTTGATCTTGTACTACATAAATACCCTAAAATAGGGACGGGGGAAGAGCCACTGCCATAGCACAATTGGTAATGCAGCACACACATAAAGCAAAGCTTGTGAATTAGGCTCCCACCGGTGGCAAGTTGTTTTTTCAACCACACTCATTTCCCTAAAGGGTGCCTGACATGGTTTGCAGAAGTTGTTTAAGTGCACAGTTACAGCCATAATAAAACATTAGTGCCACAGCATCTCATATTAAGAGAGCAACAGGCAATTTCAAGTTATCCTCCTCCCTAGCCATGCTTTTCCTTCTTAACTCGTTCGCCAAGCAATCAGGGCTAAACCCCACCTTCACTGGCTCTGTGTTACAGTGCACTGTATCTGTGTCATGATGTGATGTGTCGTCTACTTCCGGTGCCTTGGAGCCAGTGTGCAAAGCCTCTGCTACCTCTCCGCTAGCCGTTTGGCCATCAATTCCCAGCTAGAGCTATCCAAGCAGCGTTGCGAGCGTTCTGTCGCTGCACCCAATCGCTGCATGAGCACAGTATTGTGGTAGTAATCCTCCGGCGTTAAGTGACGGCCATAAACATGGAGATCCTGGTGTGAGTCGGATACCGACAGCCTATGTGCTGCAGCCACTCCGCTCGTCTGTTGCCTTGCATAGGGACACAATATTGCAGCTTGACATGTCGCCAATCTCGAGGTTTGCAGCCCACAACACAACAAGGGCAATTCAGGATGCTCGCGAAAAGAAACCTCGAGACCAACAGGAACTGCATAGTTCGCTTCAACAAGGCGCACATTGTAACACAAGCAGATGACACTTGCTGTGTGCTTGAAGTGCTTGAGTGTACAGTAAAACCTTGTTAATTCGACCCTCATTAATTCAGATAATTTGGACTCATCCTTTGGTCCCGGCAGGTGTATGCATTATTTAATGCAATAAAACTTTCGTTGATTCGGACGTATTTGTCCACGGTTAATTCAGACAACTGTCAGAGCTCAGCGAGTGCTGCAAATGTGCAATGCAAAAGAGCAAAAACGGCATTAGCGTCCACCAAAATGAAACGGTGGAGTTAACATCGCCATAGTCATCAGTGGAAATCATACATGAATAACAGTGCCAGATTTCTTTGTACCTATTTGTGCCTTTGAAGCCTTTATTCTTGTGTTCACCACTGCGCATAGCACTGCGTTGGCCATGCACCTTCATGACTGCGTAGTCACCATCCTTGGTCATGTCGACAGTGGCCGCGCTTTTCTCTGCAGCGGTTGCGGCAGTAGTTTCACTTTGACTCGGTGCATGCATCGGCCACGGGCCTTCATGACTGCATAGTTGCCATCCATGATTGCGTCGATAGCGACCGCGGTTTAGTCCACAATGGTTACGCCAAGCATTAGTTTCGTTTTTACTCAGTGCAGAGCTGTCGAGGATAAAGTGCACCGTTTACATTGTGATGGGCGGTGACCTGACAACACTGGCGAAAAAATAATCGGGATTGGCA
Source organism: Dermacentor variabilis (assembly GCF_050947875.1). Classification (NCBI taxonomy): domain Eukaryota; kingdom Metazoa; phylum Arthropoda; class Arachnida; order Ixodida; family Ixodidae; genus Dermacentor; species Dermacentor variabilis. Next base: position 265,498,611 of record NC_134568.1, on the reverse strand, counting down.
TGCGGTAGTGAAAAGAATGTCTCGGATGACACGTGCCGTGGCCGCGCTGCGAAAGAGATCACGAGGCCTTCACCGCTGCGAGCACTAATCAGTCACAAGATGAGAATTGCACCCTCTGCATTGCTTTCTGTGCAATATAGAAACAGGATTTGCTTATTCATTTAGCAAATAAAAGTGTGTTGACATAGTAAGCATTTGTTTATTGATTTCTTGGTACCCTCGATAATTTGACATTCGGTTAATTCAAACTTGTTTTTCAGTCCCATGAAACTCAAATTAACGAGGTTTTACTATAGTGATAAATTGTCATTGTGTATTCTCTCTCTGTTACATTTTTTATAGAAATAAATTAACCAACAGTCCAACTATTACGAACAACATTTGTTCACCATAAAGTTTGAAAAATGATGCAATGTGGGTAGCCAATCAGATAGCTCACCCGACTGATGTCACGTGCCCCCCTTAAGTAGAAGGGGACAGGGCAGCTGAAAATTCAGGGGAATGGCACTGTTGTGATCGGTAGCAATTCACATTTTTAGAACCTTATAATTACACACCTTATGTGGAGCACTTAAATGTGTCACTTAGTGATTAGAAGAACCTACCCTAACGACTCAGTATGTTTCTACAAAATCATCAAAATCATTTCGGAGTTCCTTAAAGCATCTCATTAAGCATATCTTGATTTAGAGAGGTAATTTTATAATACAGTTTTAATGTAACTGCAATTACACACCCTGTGCATTAGCCAGTCTTTGTGAAGCATGCAACAGTGACACAAGATTTATTGCTGTGAAATTTTGTGGGCATGTATTGGCTTCTGTGATGGATGTTTCGTTCATGCTTTACATTATATTTGCCAGGTTCATATGAATTGTAGTTGTTGACTAATGGTGAAGGCATTTACTATCTAATGAGCAGCTTGCTTCTCCGATGGTGTGAGATGCACACGTAATGGTAATGTTTTTTTTTTTTTTTTATGAACTAGCCTACAGAAAGGTGCCGAATGTATTAGTGAACAATGCAAACAAAAAAATGCTATATTGTTGCAATATTTGTCAAGCACAAAGCAGTGGTAAGCACAGTCATCCTTTAAAGTAGTTAGAATGACATGACACTACAAGTCTCCTTTAGCACCAAGTTGAAAGATTGCTGTGCTCAGAACGAGGTTGTTTTGTACATACAACGCTCCCTTTACGTCACGACGCCATCTTTAGCGCATGCCAGCATCAGTCTTTTTGGCTGATGTCAGCTGTTTGTTTTCTTATTCACTGAACTGCCTTCTCACGTCCCGTTCCAATGGATTCCCACATTACGCTTTTGTGTTCTCAGCGTCCCGTTGCAGTCATTGACTTTGGGACCCTCATCTGCAGGCTATCTGTACCTAATCATTGCTTGTTGAATGAATGAATAATAAACGGAATGAATTTCATGCCAAAACCTCAGCGCCAGCACATCATTATGACATCATGGAACTATATTCTCGTATTTGGGATTTTTTTTTTTTTTTCAGGAAAAGGTCTCTTAGCTTTCCAAGTTCACTCTTCAGCTCCTTTAGAATGCAATGTAGGCCTTCTTTACCAATAAATAATTAACTAGACACGAGTAGGTGCTATCAAAATTTGTGACTTCACAGCAAGCTGGTGCAGGAATGTCAGGGTGGTGTAGCTACCTTTCCTTCATTTTTGCATATCTTATAGTTTGGCAAGCATTCTCTCACAGTGAGTGGCCACTTTACTATTGCAGAAGCATAATTTATTAATTTAGTGTTCATTTAGTTTCCATGGTCATGCTTACCTTGGGTTACTTGAAGAAAACTGAGCGAATACTTTGTGTTTGAATTATTAATCTTCTACACTGAAATTATGGACAAATCATTGCACGGAATAGGGAAACGCTAGTTATCATTAATCACATCAATGCCACCCCATCCCACCTCATGTAGTGGAGAATGCACTGTGCTTATTCTTTGAAACTTGTCTGGACAGCGTTAAGTTTGATGTGGCATTATTACTTTTTAATCACTAGTCATGCTTTATCTTGTTTTGGCTCTCCTTCCTAAAGGCATCCAGACGGAGTGGCTGTCTTGGATCTGAAACCTGGCCGTCCTTTGCAAAGCCCAGAGACAGAGGTACCTTAAATGCAAATCCATATTCATTTAATAATACTGAATCAGAAAACCTCAACTGTGCTAATTGTGCTGTCAGTGAACAGTCTTAAAGTTGCTTAGATACATGCACCACGTAGGCATAGAACAAGCTATCAGAGAAGTCAAAGAATAAGGCACTTGCTAGCCTAATCAGCTGTTAAATTTCTGGCATAAAAATTTCACTTTTTTTTTTCAGGTATATATCTGTGAGAGATAATATGATGAGTACTTTGTGTTAAAATTAAGCTTTAAAGCAAAGTATCACACCTTTTTGTTGCTTCAGCACACTTTCTTGTTCCCTCCTAAACTCCCCTTTGGCTTCAGTGCTTCATTATGCATGTGAGTGACAGTTCACTGTCATGCATTATTTTGCACTGCCTGCATGTTTTTTTGTGGCAGTAGCTGTGCATGGAAATGCTTACTCCTGTTGGATTCTGAGTTTAGTGGTGAAATTGAAAAAATGAAAAGCTGAAGAAAATGAACAGCAGAGCATTCTGACAAGAAATGTTAGAGATCTCTGCAGCATATATCTCTCTCTCTTTCTCCCACAGATTTCGTTGACATTGTCCAGGGAGTTAATCATACTGATTTTACAAATGCATAAAGTCTGGCACACAGTCCTGGAGTCAAAATGTCTTCATGAAGTTAATGAATTAGTATAACCTGGTTTCATAAAATTACGGTTCAGTTATATTGCACGTGGGAATTTACGGCCCTTGCTTCAAAGGACTAATTTGGATACATTTTGTTGAACGTGCAGCTTGCTTAAATGCATTTTAGGTCATAAGGTTCATTGTTTTGATTACAGGCTATTATTTGTCCAAGTTTTTCAAAGTCAGCTGATCCACCTGCAAAATCCGTACATACTGATGTGGAAATGGCTTTGACAGAATGCAATGGTGGTGTCCTGGACACACAGGATCCTTGCTCTTCAGCAGGGCTTTATGAAAATTTTCGTGAGGTGAGGTATACTTTTCAATTTTACATGTTTCCAGTGTTTCATGGCAATTCAAAAACAGTTGACTGTCAGTAACTAAGCAAAAACAGTAATTTGGTTGCCCAAATAGACATTCAGCAAGGGATGTAATAAGTACACTGACTTGCCCTGTAAAAGAATAAGTAGAAAGGAAACTGCAAACCACAAATGTGTGTCCTTTACTCTTTCCTAACCGAGCGCAAGAAAATCAGTAAATTTTATTGACAGCTTTTCGACGGATTGTTAAACATAATGATTGATATTCTTCTCAAGCAATGCCATGCACTGTATGAAGATTGCACTGTAACTTTTGGTCAGGTATGGCAATTTGTAGCACTTGGGAAGCTCCAAAGCATAAAATATTAACAGGAAGCATTGTTGAAAGTGGCCTCCAGTGCTCCTAGCACTCCCCCAACCAAACAATGCAAAATTTGTGCTTTGGTTGACTCGGCTACGTAATTTTTAACTGACAGCAGCATTAAAGATGTAGGAGCTTCTGTAGTGACACTCCGATGTCTATGCTGCTTTAACGATGCCTCAAACATTGGTGCAAGCTCAGGAGAACACTGTTTTGATTATTGTGTTCAACTAATATCAACTGCAATCTAATTTTTTCTCACAGTGCGTTGCTTTCATTTATTAGTGTATTGCAACTTATTAGGAGAAATCCTTCCCATCATGTAGAGCTTTCACTCGCACAAGAGCATGCAGTAAATTTCAGACCTACCTTTCGCAGACGCTTGACTAGCAGTCTGATATCTTACTTTTTGAATGCCACCTCTGCAAATTTCCTTATTCATTATTGTACAATGCTGTGAAACACTGTACATTAATGTACAAATACTGTACAAAGCATGCAGAGACTCTAGCGTCAATTCAAGGTGCAATTTGAGCTGACGCTGTGGTCCCATCAAAGTGATGTGTATCCCAATGGGCGAAAACAGCTGGTAGTTCGAATGTGCAAGCATTAGCGACGGTTAATTCGAACATACCATGCTCCGACAATGCTCTCAACAGTTTGCCAATCATATGGCAGTGCCTCCGACCAGCATTGCTCTGACCCTGCCATAGAGGAAAAGCTTAGAAGAGGCTCCTCAGCGCCGCGCATGCAGTTTCATGTAACGTCCAAGGGCGATAACACTGTCGCCACGTGACCTACGCTATATGTGCGAGTGAAAGCGTGTGAGGGGAGCCAACATTAGGGCTCAATCTCGCCCACGTGAAAGAGACGAAGCCAGGAGGAAGCGCGCCATCTTCTGTCATGTGCGAGGCACCCAATGTTGTGACGCCCTGGGAGGAGGGGAAAGAAGGGAGCGGCGCTTTACTCCGGCTGTAACTGTGCATTTGGCAGCTGCGCATGGTCGCACGGCCATATCTTGAGAGCGATCTGCATTGGGGGCAGTGTCTAGGTGCGTCGGTGGCCCATAGCTTTGTGCGTGCTGTGTGTTCTCAGCACTCGCTTTGGCGTTGAAGTGATAGACAGCACGAATGTCACTTCGCTTGCAGCTGCTGCCTCGTTTCCTCCCGGCAGCATTTTGATAGCAAGTTTCTACAGTCATCGAGTGAGATGTGTTCATGTTTGCTCATGCACCATACCATGCTTCTTAATTTAGCTAGTATGCCTATGTTTACAAGTTTATACAGCCGATAGAACTACTATCCTTGCTTCGTATAGCTGTCCACTAATTTGCTATCGCAGTTGATGCTTCGCCTTTTGGGTGAAACTGCGACTTTTTTTACAATGACGAGTCTAAACCGAGACATCCCGATGGAAAGGTTGTCAGAGACAGTGCACCACATCCAATTCTGTACAACAAGACGAACCCTAAATACAAGGTCGCGAAGGCGACACCTAGTACCTCATTCTCCTTGTCTTTTGCACACGGCGCTGCCGCAACAGAAGGCATAACACCAACACGATTATGGTCAGTGGCAACGACTTCGTCATCTTCATAAGACATGACGCGTCAAGAACGCCGGACGAAGACCGTAAACGCAGTGCTGACCTGTCAGCAGACGAAAGAAAAAACATGCAAGCACGTTGCTGGAAGCAACTCTGCTGCTTTGGTGCTAGTCTTATGTGGCAGAGGTAATTAGCGCCATCCATCAAGCTGGCGGGAAAGCAAATCCGCTTCCTTCCCACTCCTCCTCGCAACTGCACTCCCCTCGCCCTGCCTCTCAACTCCCTCGTAACTCCCTCACTGTCGACAGTCTCCGCGCGCGCGCCTCTGCACTGCAGCCTCCAGCCCGGCGCCAGCTTAGCCCACTCCCTGAAGTTTCATTTTCTGCCGGTATCGGGAAGTGAGTGTTGGCTGGCATGAGCAGTTTTGTGGTCTTCACTTGCTGTGGGCTTGCGCGCTGCGATATTTCATGACTCGCACCGTTCATGCATTGTGCTATGGTGCACAAGTACTTCAAGAACAAATCCTCCTTTTAATTCGAACAAAATTTCCGGCCCCTTCGAGTTTGAATTATCGAGATTCAACTGTATAACCATAAACAAGTGAAACACAGGTGTAGAGTAATGACGTTAGTGCAGTGCAAAAAGTTCAGGACAAAGAACACTTCTAGGTAGCCATAATAGCTTGAATCCTTAGTCTAAATTCAACATACATAAACATGCTAAATGCATAATCTATTTATGCACATACTTCAGTAAAGCGGCTTCCTGGTTAGTGCACTGGCAGCACTTAATAAAGAAGGATTAGAATGAACATGTACCACTTGTGAATGGCGTTAATTGGTAACTGCTTGCTTGACTGTAGCTTCCGTCCTGCTATGTTTTCATTGTACTTTGTTCCACAATCCTTAAACAAAATCTTAAGCCACCATCTAATCTGGACCAAGGTTTTGCTGTAGCGCAACATTCTTAGGATTATTTGTGATCAAAGGGAAAGTTCCAAGAAAATAATGGTGATATAGTATGCCAAATTACTGGGTACTCGCTCACGCATGTTAATTTTTTAAGCTGTATCTACTCATATCCACCCTAACTCACTCAAACTTGCTCAGATTCGTGCCCATCCAATTGCTCATGATTGGAAAAGAGCGTATTGATTATTGAGTATGCGGACGAATTGGTTGGTTACATATGTATGTTCGGATCTGACTGTTTCATCACAAGCCACGACGTAAATGAATGACGAGCAATATTGCGTCTTTTCTACAAGCTACTGCAAAACTTAAAACTTTATATGAAGTTAACTGTTCTAATGATCATTACCGCTTCCAAGAGTCATTTGCTAGGTTTTGCACTTGATGCAACCCTGCAAATGATAATAACTTTGATAAAACCGTCCTTATGTCCTTCTGTATAGAATCTTCTTCTCTTTTTCATTTGTCCTTCAATAACCGTACTGTGTGCAGGGTATCTGAGTATAAGTATGCCGGTGTCATCTTTATGCATAACATGTCGGGGTCTAATCACATTTATTATATATTTAACAGAGCACTAAAAAGTTAGGTTACCTACGTCGTACACTATCCAACTCTCCAAAAGATACTAAGCTACTGTTATATAAGTCGCTAATCTGTCCTGTTGTTACCTACACATCTTGTTGTTTGGAACCCTTATAAGCAGTGTGAGATTCAGAAGCTAGAAGCAATTCAGAAAAAAAGCTGTAAGATTTATATGTCACCGTTATGATCGTAACTTTTCACCCTCTTCTGCACTTCGTTCCTTGAATTTAACTTCACTCTATCCATGTTGCCGCATAGCATCATTAGATTTCTTGCATAGCATCGTCAATTCTTCCATTAGGCTTTCAAAAAACAACTGTACTAACCTCACGCCAGAGTCATCGACGAGACAACATCACAACTTCAACTTGATGCCCTACTTTGCATGCACACATATGTTTAAATTCAGCTTTTTTTCCCTCGTTCCATAAAAGACTGGACTTCCTTGCCTAGGTCCATTTGCTCATGCTCAGCCCAAAGTTTTGTATCTGCCATCCAAGATAAATGGCCCTAGCACATCGCCCTCATCATTGTATCGTACCTTTCTGTGTATAATTTTCCTCTATTAATCCACTCCTGCTATAGTGCTTATTGTACAAACAAATGAATAAATAAATGAATGAATGAATGAATGAATGAATGAATGAATTGTGGTGAAGAGGAAGACGAAGAAGGCGCTCTTGTGTCGGCTGTGCGCGCGATCAGCGTTCGCCTACTGCCAGTGCGACTAGACTGTGCCTAGTGCCTTATATTAAATATTCTTATTACATTTGGTGGAAGGTGCTGCACTCCCCAACCTCACCCTGGAGCTTCGCAGCCGAACTTTATCATCTGCTCCAGCCTCTACTATGAACGACGCTCCCTCCAATCCGCTTGGCGCATCTGCCGCTCCTGTCATGTGCGGCGCCGTGCAACGGCAGCGGGACCCTCCTGTTTTTAGCGGATCAGGTGACACTGACGTAGAAGATTGGCTCTCTACCTACGAGCGCGTCAGTGAACACAACAAGTGGGATGACCCGACGAAGCTCCATAGCGTCATCTTCTATCTTGCTGACGTTGCGAACCTCTGGTTCCACAATCACGAACGGGAACTGCAAACCTGGTCCGCTTTCAAAACTGCATTCGCGGAAGTCTTCAGTCGCCCAGCCTTGCGGAAACTCCGTGCTGAACAGCGCCTCCGCCAGCGCGCTCAACAGCCCGGCGAGACTTATACTAGTTACATAGAGGATGTCGTTGATATTTGCGCCTTGGTCGATTCCACCATGCCTGAAGAGGACAAGGTGAAGCACATCCTCAAGGGCATCGAGGACGACGCATTTCAAATGCTCTTGGCACGGAACCCTCCTTCTGTCGCAGCCGTCGTCACTCTTTGCCAGAGCTTCGATGAGCTGCGTCGACAAAGGGTCCTTGCGCGCAGCGCTCTCGCACCTGGCGACTCTCTCACGGGCCTCACGCTTCGCTCAAACACCACGCCAGCAGCATCGCTCTCTGTTGAGATTAAGGATTTCATTCGTGAGGAGGTGGCGCGCCAATTGTCTATGCTGCCTCTCAACGATGGACCTCCCCAGCCTGACACATCTCTGGCTGCTCCCATTCGGCGGGCCATTCGCGAGGCACTTGCTGGGTCTTTACCTTTCGCCCAACCCTGCCCTCCCGTGGCTGCACCTCTGACCTCTGCAGAAGTCGCCGTGCGACCTGCGCCGCCGACGTTCTCGTTTCCGGCGCCAATGCGACTTCAAGCTGCACCTCCTCCCGCGTCGCCTCCCATTCCATCTCGACGCCCAGTTCCATCCCCTTGGCGCACACGTGACAGCCGACCCATATGCTTCGCTTGCGGTGTCGCCGGCCACGTTGCGCACTTCTGCCATCGTCGCATGCCACCTGCTAACGCTACTGTTGCACCGCCTGGATATGCCTATTCCCACGATACTACCGGGCTTGCGATGCTTCCCGACCCCGAGTTTTCGCCGCCTCCTCGACGCCCCGTTGGCACCCATCGTTCGCCATCACCACGTCGTCGCTCACTTTCCCCCTTCCGTCGCCGCCAGTCACCTAGCGAGGGAAACTAGTTGCTGCAGTTCCGCAGGCACGAACTGCAAGCTTCGCGACTTCTACAAGGCCTGCACAGTCACCTCGCAATTTATTGGACGTTTTGGTCGAAGGAACCGCCGCAATTGCGCTTATTGATACTGGGGCTGCAGTTTCTGTTATCGACGAAAAGCTTTGTCGCAGCCTCCATAAGGTCACAACGCCGTTAGCTGGTATGCTTCTAAGCACTGCGACTGCGCAGCACATAGCCCCGCTTGCTCAATGTACTGCAAGGGTGGTCATCGACGGCATTGTCTATGTTGTTGAATTTCTCGTGTTGTCATCATATTCACATGACATTATTCTCGGCTGGGACTTCTTGTCTCACCATCGTGCCATCATCGACTGTGCCCGGGCCGAAGTGGCGCTCTTCCCGCTTGCCGACGCCCCGCTGCCTGACCCCTCTGACCAAAAAGCCTCCAAGCTCACTATTGTGTCCGATACGGACATACCACTCGACATGTGTGTGCTTGTGCCCGTCTCTTGCTCTACCACGCCAGACGCTACAGTACTTTTTCCACCGTCGCCGATTTTTCTACGTCGCAAGGCCCTACCTCTCCCATTTGCCATCCTCACCACTGTGTCTGGATTATCCTCCATGCTTGTGTGTAACCCGTCTCACTACCATGTGACGTTACTGCGCGGCGAATCACTCGGTCGTGTTAAGCCCCTTGACCTGCTTCACATTCTCGATGTTTCCGACGACATGGCCTGTTATGAACTCGACGCCCTCACTTCTCCCGTGCCGTGCACATCATCATCATCATTGTCGTCGTCGTCAGACGTTCTTGAATCTGTCGTAGACGCCGATCTGCCGCCTCCATATCGCCAGCAAGTCCTCGCGCTTCTTCAGACTTTTCGCTCGTCGTTTGACTGTGACCAACTATCTCTGGGGCGTACGGCAACCGTCACTCACAGCGTACACACTGGTTCCCATCCTCCTTTACGCCAGCGACCATACCGCGTGTCGGCAGCCGAGCGACAGATCATTAACGAGCAGGTCAACGACATGCTGCACCGTGGCGTCATTCGCCCTTCCCACAGTCCTTGGGCGTCTCCTGTAGTATTAGTACGCAAGAAGGACGGGTCGATACGCATCTGTGTGGATTACCGTCGACTCAATCAGATCACTCGTAAAGATGTCTATCCGCTGCCTCGGATAGATGACGCCCTCGACTCCTTGCAAGGCGCGGAGTACTTCTCATCTTTGGATCTTCGCTCCGGCTATTGGCAAGTGCCGATGGCAGATGATGACTGTGAGAAGACAGCTTTCATTACGCCCGATGGCTTGTACGAATTTACCGTCATGCCATTCGGGCTCTGCAACGCGCCCGCTGCTTTAGAACGTATGATGGACACCATCCTTCGCAACTACAAGTGGAAAACATGTCTGTGCTACCTTGATGATATCGTGGTGTTTTCGCCAGATTCCCCGACGCACCTCGTTCGCTTGCGTGAGATACTGACCTGCCTTACCTCTGCTGGCCTCCAACTTAACATCAAAAAGTGCCGTTTTGCTGCTCGCAAGTTAACTATATTGGGTCATGTTGTATCGAAGGACGGTGTGCTTCCTGACCCAGCCAAGCTTTGCGCGGTCGCAGAGTTTCCGACGCCCACTACTCTTAAGGCGCTCCGCAGCTTTATAGGGCTCTGCTTTTACTTTCGGCGTTTTGTGCGCAATTTTGCGACTATCATCGCACCACTGACCAATTTGCTTACCGCTACCAACGGCATCTCCGCGTGGTCAACTTCCTGTGACGAAGCCTTCCAGCAACTATGTCGCCTACTTACTTCGCCACCGATTCTTCGACACTACGATCCCACAGCGCCTACAGAGGTACATACGGACGCCAGCGGTATCGGACTTGGTGCAGTCCTCGCACAACGGAAAGACGGCTATGACGAGTACGTCGTTGCATATGCGAGCCGCACTTTAAAGAAGGCAGAAGCCAACTACTCAGTAACTGAAAAGGAGTGCTTGGCCATTATTTGGGCGCTCGTCAAATTTCGTCCATACCTATATGGTCGCCCTTTTGACATTGTCACTGACCACCGTTCACTTTGCTGGCTGTCCTCGTTGAAGGATCCGTCAGGTCGCCTAGGCCGATGGGCACTCCGCTTACAAGAATATGATATCCGCGTTGTCTACCGATCGGGCAGAAAGCACTCTGATGCTGATGCGCTTTCCCGATCGCCGCTACCTTGTGATGTGGCTTCAGTGTCTCCGCTCTTCGCATCCATGTCAGCCTTCAACGTCGCTGATATGCCGGACGAGCAGCGTAAGGATCCCCTGCTTTCAACTATGCTGAATTTCCTCCACGACCCATCCGCCACACCCTCTTCTCGAACACTTCGTCGCCAAGCCGCTCACTTTACTGTCCGCGACAACGTTCTTTACTGCAGCAATTATTTGCCTGATGGTCGCAAATGGCTACTGGTGATACCACGACACATGCGTTCTGACATATGCGCTTATTTTCATGCTGCTCCTCATAATGGTCACGCCGGTGTTCTGAAAACGTATACTCGACTAAGGCAGCGTTTCTACTGGCACGGCATGTATCATTTCGTGCGCCAGTACGTACGCGCTTGCACGGCGTGCCAACGGCGTAAAATCCCACAGCGCCCTCCTGGTGAGCTACAGTCGCTGCCCTGCCCGGCTCGCCCCTTCGATCGCGTCGGCATAGACCTATATGGGCCACTTCCCTGCAGCTCCTCGGGTAACCGATGGATAATTGTAAGTGTCGACCACTTGACGCGCTACACCGAGACTGCCGCACTCCCGGCGGCCTCTGCGCGCGAAGTTGCGTTCTTCATCTTGCGGAACTTCGTTCTTCGACATGGCGCACCACGCGAACTACTCAGCGACAGGGGACGTGTCTTCTTGTCCGAAGTCATCCAAGCCCTTCTCGCTGCATGCAGCATCGTTCACCGCAAGTCTACAGCCTACCACCCGCAAACGAACGGCTTGACAGAGAGGTTTAACTGCACACTCGGTGACATGTTGACTATGTACGTCGCCTCGGATCACAGTAACTGGGACACTGTTTTGCCATTCGTCACGTATGCCTATAATACGGCCACACAAGCTACCACTGGCTTTTCGCCCTTTTTTCTGCTGTATGGACGAGAGCCCTCGTGTACTATGGACACAATGCTCCCATACCGACCCGACGCTTCCGAATGCACGCCTGTGTCTGAAGCCGCCAAATACGCCGAGGACTGTAGGCAGCTCGCGCGAACCCTTACGACCGCTGCTCAAGGTCGTCAAAAGCTGCGGCGTGACAGTGGCGCGCTTTCACCAGTTTTCCCGACTGGTTCCCTTGTTTGGTTGTGGGTCCCGCCTCACAGCCCTGGCCTTTCGACCAAACTCCTTGCACGCTATGATGGCCCCTACCGCGTCATAGACCGTACTTCCGCTGTCACCTATGTTGTAGAACCTGTGACACTTTCACCCGACCATAGGCATCGCGGGCGTGACACGGTTCATGTCAACCGACTTAAGCCGTACTATGACCCCCTCATCCTACCTACGCCGTAAGTCGCCAGGATGGCTCCTCTTCTCTCCCGGGGGCCATTGTGGTGAAGAGGAAGACGAAGAAGGCGCTCTTGTGTCGGCTGTGCGCGCGATCAGCGTTCGCCTACTGTCAGTGCGACTAGACTGTGCCTAGTGCCTTATAATAAATAATCTTATTACAGAATGAATGAATGAAACATCTAAGGTCCTACACCCAGAGTGCCGTAAAAACAAATCTACCACAACTGAGCACATTTGCAAGCAATTGCATAAAAAATAGGTAATAAGATGTCACCGCCCCAAAAAATATTACTGTTCCAAAAATATGTATGGGGCTTCAAAGAGAATTGGTAAAAAAAAAAAAAAAAACCCTTTCCAGATGTATATTAATCTGAGCAAAACACATGAAGACAGTGAAGCTGTTTAAGCAAATTCTCACATTCCTCAGAAGTACGAAGTGTCTGCTTGTTGGTGATTCTTATGATGATTCATCATTGTTACCACCTGTGGGTTATCGCCAATGCCCTGGTTATACAGCGCCTTTGAGGCTCCCATGCGGATGGCGTCGGTTTGCAGTGCCATCATTTTTCACGGCCGCTGCCGTACAAATTTTTAGCTGGCCTTCAACATTGAGAGGATAAAACGCACTGTGAGAAGCAACAAGTGTGGATTACTCACCAGGAAGGCTGCATATTCCAGTAAGATAAATGTAAGGCTGCTTTTATTTTATGATCATTAATAATTATATAATAAATGAAATTCTTAGTGGCAGCCACCACACACGTTGCGATGCAGCATCACGGTGTCAACTTTCACCATTGCAGCCGTTCAAACTCATAGATTACACTACACATTCTACACTAAACGCCCTACACTACACTGACCTCCAATGTGGAGCTGGTATAACGTGACATGAAAAACAAATATAATAGATTACTGGTTAAAAAAACCATCCATATAAATGAGGTGAATGAGATTTAAGCAAGGTAATATAATAGATTACTGGTTAAAAAAACCATCCATATAAATGATCTGAATGAGATTTAAGCAAGGTAACCTTTACATGTATAATAGACCCTCTTCATGGAGCAGTTTGCATTAGAGGAACAAGATGCCACTTTTAGTGGCATGCCGCATGTTATCTCAGCGAAAGTGCACAAATACGAAGCCATTACTGCTTCTGCCCTGCTACTGTGTGCCAGAAATGTGACTGGGTGTTCACTAACACACTGTGTTCCATTCATGCTGCAAAATCTGGAGCGGTAGAGGGAAGACGTGTGCAGTAATTGGCTGCAAAAATAGTAACTGGCTTATTAAGAAATGGAATCAATCTGTGTAACCGAGTCCACGGGCCGCTGCTACATAAGGACTGCCTGGCATGTTAGCCGCCCTTCACAATGCGTGGCTTTCCTCAAGATTAAAAATGTTAACTCATCCACCTGTGTTCTATCGCTAACCTCTAAAGAAAGGACTTAGACACTGGAACATTGCTAAGAGTGAGTACCACTCATTACACAGTGACAAAGGGAGTAGTGCTGCTTCCTGGTGTAAGTAAGTTTCTTGCACATTATCTACACACATCCACCCCAACTCACACACTAATTTGTGCAAACTTGAATCGATGTGCTGAAGCATGGATGATAGCGAACTACACCAACAGCACATGAATCTTCGAAGCTGAATGTTTCATGTGATTCACAGAGTAAGCGATTGACTAGCGAAAATATGTGCATCTTTGGTACAAGCTATTACAAAGTACAAAACATCTACTTTTCCAAACCCTGTGTGTGCAGCAAGAACAAATCTGTCACAACTGAGCACACCTGTGAGCGATTAGGCAGAAAATAAGCAGTTGATAGTGACCACACTGAGAAACTTTACTGAGTCGGAAACATGACAAGTCGCTGCTTCAAAGTGTTTGCCAAATAAAACGAAGAGCAAAACACACTGACCCTGATTTACTTCATAAGCGGAAAGTTTGGACAGCTTGGAGTACATTTCTTACTTCGCTTCTAGTCCAATAAACACCGTATAAGCTGCTATAAAAAAACAAGTTAATGAAAGAAATTGTTAAAATTATCCTCAATATTGTTCCTGTCCAAATAGAAAGGATACATAAACTGGGCTGGCCTGATGCTGCAAAAGCTAGACTGGTCATACTGAAATCGCTGAACTTTCGAGATAAAAGCAATATGCTTAGGAACTGCGGCCTACTTAAAGGTTCCGTGTTCTCGATTAGTGAGGGCTTCGCACCGCGTATAAGAGTAGTCAGAAAATAATCGTGGCAAGGCGCAAAAACAAAAAATGGGTGATAAAGTCTCTATCATATTCGATAAAGTAAAGAAAAATAGTGTGTTACATCGGTGGGATGAAGAAAGCAACAGTATCGCAGCCATCACCGATGTTTCTAGTTCGACTAATGCCTCAAAAAACAACCAAGCCGTAAGTGCGGCACTTCACCCTCGCCGAGTACGGAAGAACAAATAACCTTTGCAAGTGTAAGTGGCCGCAGTGTGCTGAACAAGCTAGACTCAATTGAATGCCTGCTGTTTGACAAGGAACCAGATTTTTTAGGAGTAACCGAAACATGGCTCTCAAATGATATAATGGACGCTGGGATAACTCCCCCACATTACGCTGTTGTGCGCAGACAGACAAACACGGGGTGGTGGCATTGCCTCGTACATTAATAAAAAAATACATTTCACTGTGTTACAAGATGTGACCAGTGTAGAAGCAATATTTTACAAACTGTTCTATGGGTCATGTGCAGTCATAGTCAGGTGCCTGTACCGCAGTCCTACCATTGTCCCCGAAACAATGGCGACCCTGCATTTATACTTAAAACACCATGCTTAACAGGCTAAAATAAATGTTATGGGTGATTTCAACGTGCCAGACACTGACTGGCAAACTCTGAGTCATCACTCGGAATGTGCAGATGTACTTATGGATATCATGTTACAATGTAATCTCAGCCAGATCGTAACAAGTCCCACGTGTGTTCAAGGAATAGGTTCAAATATTCTTGACCTATTGTTTCTAAGTGACAACTTCTTGGTTGATCAGGCAACAGTTGATATAGTAAAAGGCATCTTGGACCATAAATTGATCTTTTGCTCTCTTCCGGTTAATGAAAAAACTTCGCTTTCCAAACCGCGCGTTACCCTTTGAGACTTCAACAAAACTGATGATACAAGTATCATCGACCATCTCTTTTTCGAACTCTTGTCATTTACTGAACTTTCATGTGATGATGCTGTTGATGTTAAGAAGTTGTGGCTGAAGTTTAAATTGGTCGTTCCATATTGCATCATGCAGTATGTCCCAACAGAAAGTAAAAAAGTAAGGAAACATAACCTGTGGATAACGAGGGACGTTGTTCATGCCAAACGGAAAGTTAAGAAGCTCAGAAGATCTCTAAAATTAAAATGTACCCCTAGAACAAGGGAAGTGCTCACCAATGCCATTAATAGTATGAAGCTAAAAATGAAAAACGCTAAACATAATTACTTCACCAATATGCTCGGTTATTTTATTAGAACATCCCCTGCAAAATTCTGTAAACATTACAGCAACAAAGAACAAATCGAAAGCCAGACATCCGAGGAGGAAATCTTAAAAACCGCGAATAGTATGAAAAATAATTTCTGCTCTGTATTTACACGTGACGATGGCAATTTGTCATATCTTGAATTCAGTACGCAATACCATTTACTTCAGCCTACTGTAACAGAACAAGGTGTATTCAACTTGCTCATAAATCTAGATACAAAAAAAGTGCGGGGCTAGATGGCATACCCAATGATTTCCTCAAAAGGTATGCTGAAATAGTTTCAAAATTCTTGTGCATAATTTTTAACTATTCTTGATCAACAGGTACACTTCCTAACGAATGGAAGAAGGCAAAAATAATTCCAATACAGTTAAACCTTGATATAGCAAACTTCAACATAACGAAATCCTCAATATAACGAAATATTTAACTTTTCATAACCTCTTGTCCATTGAACACCATGTATTTAGAACCTCAATATGATGAAGTGTGTTTGTATGTGATTTTAACATAACGAAATTTCACTGCTGCCACAAAGGAATGCTGAGACAGTAAATCGAGACTTACATGGACGCAGATGGTCGGATGATTGAATTACAAGTGGCTGCTTGCAAATGGCACCTCTCAAATCAAAGAGTCACTGCCAAAGAGGAGCCGCATCATGTTCCCTATAAAGTCCAAGTGATAAGATTCTACTGCCGCCACGCACTTTGTGCTGTAGGTGTTAGTGAAAATGTGCGAGGGGGAGACAGAGATGGTGGCTCCACGAGTGCCACCTTCCCGTGCGAGCAAAGGGAAAGAGAGGGAGGAGAGCCAGCTCACGGTAACACGATCAAGTGCGCATGAGGGGCCGAGGGGGAGGGTAAGTTGGCGTGTGTCTCGATTTCTGGCACATGTCTGGGCTGTGGCTCCACGTGGCTGTAAGCGCAGCTGAACGCATGCACAGCCGTGTGTCTTGCTTCAGAGGTAATCTGCCATGTGTGCAAAGGGTGGGTGTGCCCAGGCAGGGGCGTGGCACCATGTATGCTGTCTTTCGGTGCGTTTAGTATTGGAGGATACATAATCTCAAGTTTCTATAACCCGTTGGAGCAAGAGGCAGACGAAGCATTTGCTCCTTGCCACCATAGAGTTTCTAAATAAATACCCTAAAGGGAAATGTGGCGCTAGTGCCGGCAGGGCCTCTCCTGAGCGTTGCCTCAACCTACATGGGAATGATGGGAAGTACAGGATTCAGATTGACTTTGATCTTTAGACTAGTGGTGTTTGCTTGCGGCGCAGTAAACGAAGCTATACTCAATTATTATCTCGTAAAATCTAATTTTATTTCAGTAGTATCTTATATAATGCACAGCACATTACATAAACTTTGTATGACTTTGAGATTGAAGCACGGTTTACCACCAGGGCACACCAGGGTATGCATTCTTCTGCAATTCTGTTCCCGATTTAGCGCTAAAGAATAGTTGTTTATTTATTTTTACAACAGCAATAACAACCATGCATGTACTTATATAATACTCATCAAGTATTTATGGAAATAAAAATTTTGTAGTAGGAGAAAGGGTTGCACCTTTGAGAGGAATGCTACAAGTACGTTTGCTACGACGCCTGCTCGCTGCGAATGCAAGACTTCTCGCAGACGACAGGCACTTGCGAACTCTCTCGCTCTTTCGAAAGGCTGTGCCAGCTGTCACAATTTCTGAACGTGTTCAAGTATCTTTAAGCACATCTGCTGCAGTACTAGCTAGGACGCCTGTGGCTTGCTACGAGTATGCTTAATTATATTTTATATAATGAAGTACACTTCCGAAGTGTGGGCCAGCAGCTGTTAAGGCGTGGCTTTGCACTTACCCATTTTGTGACAGCTGACTACAGCCAGGAAGCAGCAACCTTTCCTACCACAAGTAAGTTTGTGTTCTCAAAGGTCCTGAAACACACATTTCAATGAGCACATAAACGAGCAATGCATAATGAAGCCCTCAATCAAATTTGATTGTCAAGCCACAAGAAGTACAACTGTCTGTGTCTTGTATCAGTAGTGCCTTCTTTTTGCTCTTCTGACGTTTCATAAAGCACGTAACGCTACAGCGCCAACCTAACACACTTAACAAACCAAGGTCAAAACGGTCAAAGCACATTCTTCCAATGTTTACGAGGCCGTCGCTTTCTCATCAGGGCTTTGACACCACACCACGACAAACATCGGCCCAGCCGCTGGCCCAGCGTACTATCGCCACTTCGCGCAACAGAAAAAAGGCACAGCGCAATTGCGTTGCACTGTCCCACTGCGGGTTATAGCAATTGCGCTTGGAGCGAAACCAAAACTGCCAAAAATACCTTGCCAGTCAACAGAACACCAATCCGTATCCTGTACTTCCCATCATTCCCATGATAGTTGAACGATCGCAGAGCTGCTATTCCCTCTAGCTATTGTGATATGAAACTCAATGCTCCCCGTTGTCGGCGCTTTTCATGACAGAGTCGCTCCACTGCACCCGAAAGCGTGGCTGGCTTTGCTTAATTCATACCACTGATGTGACGATATTGTCGATGTGGCATCAAGCCGTCTCATTCATTGCCGACTCCCAAATTCATCAAAATAGTGTTCTCATTCAATCTTGCTTTTCTTTATTGTCTAATGATTTGGAAAATTCTGTGGCCCCTTTCCTTGTAAGGAAAATTGACCGGTGACTGTACTTATTTGCATAAAAGGTCGAATTTCAATGCAGTGAAATTTTAATATAACGAAGCAAATTTTAGATTTTGCCGACTTCATTATATCGAGGTTTAACTGTACATAAATCAGGTACAAAAACGTTCCTCCAATTATAGACCCATATTATTGACTTTGTTCTCGCTCCCATTTTATTTCTAATTTTCATAAATGACTTGCCTACTGAAATTAACGTAAAGATACGACTGTTTGCAGACGACTGTATTTTGTATCATGAAATTAATTCAGAAGCAGAGCACATCATACTAAACAGCGCCTTAGAAGCCATAGGCAGGTGGTGCACTTATTGGGGCAAATGAATCTGAATATACAAAGAAGCGCTCTCCTTCAAATAACAAGAAAGAAAACAAGGTCTGTGTACCATTACCAAGTAAAGGATTCTGTATTACCTTCAGTAGAACACTAGGACTTACCATAATGCATGACCTTTGATGGAGTTGTCACATAGAGCAGGTAACCTCAAGAGCTTTCAAACTTCTGATGTACATACAATGCCAGCTCTGCTTGCCTTCTTCTGACATTAAACTATTAGCTTACACTACTTATGCAAGAGCAAGTTCAGAATATGGCACTATTGCGTGGCTCCCGTACAAGATACGAACAAACTAGAAAGAATACAAAGGAAGGCGGTTAGGATTATATTTAATAAATAATTACAACACAGCTTTTAAAAACTGCAGGACTATGGCCACTGAAGTATCGAGCGAAATTCATTAGCATGAAAGTTTTGTACCAAATAATCAACTGCCAGATAAACATTGACCCATCCAAATATGTATCCAAATCTACAGCCAGAAAAACTAGACAAAACCATGACCAAAAACTAACAGAATATTCGTTTCACGCAATGTTTTCAATTTTTTTTTTCTCTTGCTACTAGAGAATGGAACAGCTTAGACCCTTCTGCTACTAAACTTACAATGTTAGACTTATTTTTGAAAATGCTGCAGGATTACATTGACAATGAATTTTGTATCTGTTAGATTTTGTTCAATCTTACCATTCATTTTATTTCTTTGACATATTTCGTTTCTCTCATGCTGTTCATATTTTATACCTATTCTTGTATACTATTCTTGTATACTATTCTTGCACATGCCCCTCCTGCAATGATCCCGCATAGGATTGGCAGTATGTGAAATAAATGAATGAATGAATTAGTGTGATTTTCTACTGTCTTCCAGTGCGCAATCATGCTCTATGTACTGCTTGCGTCTGCCTCAGTATTCGCGTAGCACTGACTTATACTGCTAGTCAGCTGTTCAACGCGCAAAATTATGTGCTGCTTGAAACAAGACAAACACAACAGCTTGTGCGCGATGCCGTCAGTGGAAGTGCACCGTGTAGCAATAAAGGGAGGGGAAAAAAAAAGTGAAGGCGGGGCCCATGACATATGCATCACGCGATCCTCGAGCTCCAGTATGGGAGAACGAAGGGAAGGAATTTTGCTTGCGAAAGCTAGATGAGGCAAGTGGAGAGAGTGTCTCTCTTGGCAGTGGCCCTCGCCTCTTGAAATCATGGGTCGCGGTGCTGAAGTATTTATATCTCGGCTATTAATGGAACCAATTTGAAAAATTCTTGCAGCAGAACACTCTCTAGAGTGCATGTAACAACTTCCAGTGTATAACCGAAACTTGCTATGTGGCGTGGTGAGGGGCCCTTTAAAGGGGCCCTGAACCAGAACTTGGGCTTGGTGAAAAAAACATTCTGCGGATAGCATACGCTGCTGTGAGTAGTTTACTAAACAGGCTAATGTAAGTGAAAATTTGCATTTCAAATTTCAATAAGATTTATGTACTTCCGGAAGAAGCTGACCGCCATCTGTTCACACTCGGCCACGCCCACCCATGTAGGAATTAAACTTTGCCCACAATGCTTATCGGTGTTGTAGCTCTTGTGCTCTTGTGTAGTAGCTAATTTATATTAGTTTTGAACACTCAACTAGCTTCTAACCATGGGAAGCTTAAGGTCAGACCGTACATATTCTTGCCAGCGCATGCTCACTCCTGGCCCCACTTGACTGCCTTGGAAAGCATCGCTTCGTAGTGAGCTATTGACAGCGTTTCAAGATGCACAATTTGGATGTGGCTACTTTCTGTCGGTCTTGCTGGTACAGGACAAAACAACTCCATACCACATAGCATGGCCACACTGGAGATCATGAGCGAGAGCATGCACTTCAGCCGTGTCATACGCGCCACAGTTGGCCACTACAGTTGCATGTAGCTAATGTAGCTGTGGCTGCTCCATAGCGTAGATACCGCGGCCGCCGCAGCGTGCCACGACGAGCCCACTTGCTGGGCTCGCTGTGGCTTGCCGAGGACAATTGCATGCTCTGATTGGTCTCTGTGTGTGACGTGTTTCCAGGCGCATGGCGAGCTGGCTTGATCGCCATTATCTGACATACAGGTTGTCTACTTTCCAAGTTGCACACCTTCGAGATGTGTCGCCATCATGCCATCATCAATTTGTCTTCTGTATAGTTTGGTGTGTTAAATGTGGCCTGCAGCAGCACACTGATCAGCTATTGCTGCAGCGCATGCACACATGTGCACGGTGAGAGTGCACTTTTGTATTTGGTGAAGGCGCAAACTCGGCATGCTCACTGCAGTGCACTTGAACTGTAAGCCAGCATGCTGCTGGCCAGCGAAGTTGGCACACGTTGCACTCTGCTCTTGTGGCTTTAGCATGCGATATGACATATTCTATTCCCACGCCAACCATGCCTAAAGTGCCAAAGCATGCTGAGCACCACTGTTCATGCTGAATGCACTGCATGCTAGACCCTCAAGACTGTATAGCATCAAATTTTCGCCGGCGTAGTGTAGCTGCGCCACACGTGGCACACATCTGCGTCGCGCCAGAGTATATCCACGTCTTTAGCTGACGTGCATGCTGCCGATGTACTCGCTTGAGCGAATATAGAGGCATTTTGCTCCATGCTCTAAAATTGTGTTATCGCCTTAGAGATAAGCACGAAAGGAAATGTGTTGCTCATGCAACTCGGAGTGCGAAAACACAGCCATGCATAGCTATCTAGTACACTGTAGCACAGCTAAGGGATGATACATTGTGGAGGCAATGTGAACTCAATTGTAAGTTGAGGGATAGCCTCTGAGTTTAGTGCATCATAGGTGCCAAAATCAGAAGTAGTGGCATCTATGTGAACATCCGAAATCAAATTTGAACCACACACCATATACATTCAGTAGGCGGAGCGTTGTTGGTACGTCCTGCTTTGCCGTAGCCTTTGCAGTGCAAGGCATTGGAGGAGGAGGAGGAGGAGCGCCGCGTAAGGGATCAAAGGCATTCTCTGATTGCCAATAACTCTGCTTCTGCTGAACACATTGAAGTACTTTTTGCTGCAAAGTATTTATGAAGTAGTCTTTTTCAATTCAAATGCATTTCTCGATTTCACTAAAAAGTTTCAGTGCCCCTATAAATGCAGAATCAAATTTGGGACCATATTCAGTAGAACTCTTGCACATTCTCTTTCAGTTCTGTAGCTTTGGGCTGCATTGCCACTAAAGGTTGTTTACAACTATGCATGTTAAAATTTTATTTAAAAATTTCTTTCATACCTGTGGTCATTTTATCTGCAGTTTTAATGTGAAGCATTATGCAACACTGTAGAACTCGAAAAATGCTTCCTCACAGTGAATATTTCACTGATGTGAAATTTGCTGTATCTGGTTTCACCTGTTTTGATGGCCCTACAAGAGACTACTGTAGTCTCATGAGTGTTTCTCCTTCCTTCCTTTATATCGTGCAGGCAACTGGAGCAGCCAATAGTGCTCCAAGCAAGGTTGGTGGAAAAAGTAAAAGCTGTCGAACCAAGTTTTCCACAAAGTAAGATGATCAGTGTTTTCACTCGGCATACAGTAGGAGCAGCTATATTCAGAGTTGCGACACAGCCACGGTGCTTTCGAGTCCACATCTAAGATAAAATTCTTGCACAGAATGTGTGTGCTTCATTCAGAGTTTTTAATACGTACATAATCTTATTAAACAAATATGATGAATCTGTTGCTTGCTGTGTTTCCTAAACAATAATTTTAGTGGTTCTCTAATATCCAGTAATTATATGTAAACTTGAGTTAATTGCACTACTAACATGACTAACTTTTTACATGAATTTCACATGAGCACTTGATGCTCTGTAGTGCTGTACATTTTGCTATTTCATGCTGTGCATTGCCTCTGTAAAATGAAGCATTTCTTAAGATCATCTTTATCATTGCTTTCTGGAACCACAGCTTGTGTTCTAAAAACGCAGATGGCCAAAGAGCTCATTCTACTGCTGGTGTATGACATAAAGCAAGCTTACTTGCTGGCTAATGAGCAAACCGTTTAAAGTGTTATGCAACATGTGAACGTACATGGTGGCAGGTAAACAGTTTGTGCCAGACTGCTGGTGTATGACATAAAGCAAGCTTACTTGCTGGCTAATGAGCAAACCGTTCAAAGTGTTGTGCAACATGTGAACGTACATGGTGGCAGGTAAACAGTTTGTGCCAGTTATCTAAGCTCACACACATTGGTAATGTCAAAGCGTGGCTACATTTTTCATGCATGCAGTAACAGGCTTGCATAGTCAGCACCTCACACATGCAGTGGAGCAACGAGAAGACAGAGGGTTAACCGAGAGGCCCAATTTTTATTAATCAAATCATGAGAAGCCAACAAACAGACACCAAGGAAAACATAGGGGAATTCACTTGTACTTACTAATTCAATTAAAAAAATTGTAAATTAATGGCAATGATAGTAGATGAAAAAACAGCTTGCCATAGGTGGGGAACGATCCCACGTCTTCACATTACTCCTGCGATGCGACCTGCGGCAAGTTGTTTTTTCATCACTCACATCGCATGCGTAATGCGAAGACGTGAGATTGTTCTCCACCTGTGGCAAGTTGCTTTTTAATCCACTTTCTTTGCCATTAATTTATCATTTCTTCAATTGAATTAGTAAATACAAGTAATTTTCCCTATGTTTTTCTTGGTGTTTTTGTTTGTTGGGGGGGGGGGGGGCTTCTCAGGATATGCAGGGGAGCAGTCTTTATACTGTAAGTGGGCATAAAATGCACATTAATGCAGCTGTTGTCTTTTGAGGCACTGTTCTTTACCTGTTTGCTTGTACTTTTTTCTTTCTTAGCATGCCAGAAGTGTGCAGGGAAGCTGAGGTAAGATGATTTTTCTGTTATGGTACACAAGGCACACAATGCCACATGTTCTCAATAGTAGCTATTAATATGAAGCTTTAGACGATCAAATTCCGTGAAACTGACAGCAATTGCTAAAGATATATAGACTTCATACTTTGGCTACTGGAACTTTGAAGATTCGGCCGCAATGTCCAGTCAGCGATGGCTTTGGAAATTGAGTGGGGCAAGGCAGCTGATTGCTTCAGCAATGAGCGATTGCCATACGAGCCTTCCCTCATCCCTCATCTTTAAAGCACTTCTTATACCTGTGACATTAAACCCATGGTATAAAGAACACAGTGAGGCAGACATTAGTCTTAAGTAATTTGCAAAAGCAGCAGTATTAAACATGTAAGAGAGGTCTACAGCAAACTGAAACATTAAAACAGGTGAGCTTTAACATTTACATGAATTAGCGCAATTCAGAAAGAGTGAAGGAAACAAAATGAACATGATGAAACAGGAGACAGGGGAACACTTTAGGAGTGTTGAATTTGGCACACGAGCCTAAACTTTTTCTGCCTGGCGATTTGTTTTGCCGTTGCTTAAGGTATTAAAACAAGGCTCAATGCTCATCTTTATTTAGTTTTCCCTTACAAGCTGACGTATCTTTGGTCTTTATCCTGAAATAAAGTTCTGGTCTTTCATGAGGGGATGGGTTAGAATTGGGTACAATCATTGCTATTTCTTTACAGGATTGCTGGTATTTTTTAAAATCAGCTATTGTAAATCACCTCCTATATGAATACAACAATCGAACCCCGGCCCTCAGTCCCCAGCAGCCGTGAAGCAACTGACCACGGCGGCAGTCAGATCTGTGACGCTGCAGAGGGTGCTAAGAATACCTGGCTCCGGACAGGCCGCCATTGGAATCTGAACCTGGCAACGTTTAACGTTAGAACGTTATCTAGTGAGGCGAGTCTAGCAGTGTTATTGGAGGAATTAGAGGGTAGTAAATGGGATATAATAGGGCTCAGTGAGGTTAGGAGGACAAAAGAAGCATATACAGTGCTAAAAAGCGGGCATGCACTGTGTTACCGGGGCTTAGCAGAGAGACGAGAACTAGGAGTCGGATTCCTGATTAATAAGGAAATAGCTGGTAACATACAGGAATTCTATAGCATTAACGAGAGGGTGGCAGGTCTTGTTGTGAAACTTAATAAGAGGTACAAATTGAAGGTGGTACAAGTATATGCCCCTACATGCAGTCATGATGACCAGGAAGTCGAAAGCTTTTATGAAGACGTGGAATCGGCGATGGGTAAAGTCAAAACAAAATACACTATACTGATGGGCGACTTCAATGCCAGAGTAGGCAAGAAGCAGGCTGGAGACAAGTCAGTGGGGGAATATGGCATAGGCTCTAGGAATAGCAGAGGAGAATTATTAGTAGAGTTTGCAGAACAGAATAATATGCGGATAATGAACACCTTTTTCCGCAAGCGGGTTAGTCGAAAGTGGACGTGGAGGAGCCCAAATGGTGAGACTAGAAATGAAATCGACTTTACACTCTGCGCGAACCCTGGCATCATACAAGATGTAGACGTGCTCGGCAAGGTACGCTGCAGTGACCATAGGATGGTAAGAACTCGAATTAGCCTAGACTTGAGGAGGGAATGGAAGAAACTGGTACACAAGAAGCCAATCAATGAGTTAGCGGTAAGAGGGAAACTAGAGGAATTCCGGATCAAGCTACAGAACAGGTATTCGGCTTTAACTCAGGAAGAGGATCTTAGTGTTGAAGAAATGAACGACAATCTCATGGGCATCATTAAGGAGTGCGCAATAGAAGTCGGTGGTAACGCCGTTAGACAGGAAACCAGTAAGCTATCGCGGGAGACGAAAGATCTGATCAAGAAACGCCACTGTATGAAAGCCTCTAACCCTACAGCTAGAATAGAACTGGCAGAACTTTCGAAGTTAATCAACAAGCGTAAGACAGCGGACATCAGGAACTATAATATGGATAGAATTGAACAGGCTCTCAGGAACGGAGGAAGCCTAAAAACAGTGAAGAAGAAACTAGGAATAGGCAAGAATCAGATGTGTGCGTTAAGAGACAAAGCCGGCAATATCGTTACTAATATGGATGAGATAGTTCAAGTGGCTCAGGAGTTCTATAGAGATTTATACAGTACCAGTGGCACCCACGACGATAGTGGAAGAGAGAATAGCCTAGAGGTATTCGAAATCCCACAGGTAACGCCAGAAGAAGTAAAGAAAGCCTTAGGAGCTATGCAAAGGGGGAAGGCAGCTGGGGAGGATCAGGTAACAGCAGATTTGTTGAAGGATGGTGGTCAGATTGTTCTAGAGAAACTGGCCACCCTGTATACGCAATGCCTCATAACCTCGAGCGTACTGGAGTCTTGGAAGAACGCTAACATAATCCTAATCCATAAGAAAGGGGACGCCAAAGACTTGAAAAATTATAGACCGATCAGCTTACTGTCCGTTGCCTACAAAGTATTTACTAAGGTAATCGCAAATAGGATCAGGAACGCCTTAGACTTCTGTCAACCAAAGGACCAGGCAGGATTCCGTAAAGGCTACTCAACAATAGACCATATTCACACTATCAATCAAGTGATAGAGAAATGTGCAGAATATAACCAACCCTTATATATAGCTTTCATTGATTACGAGAAAGCGTTTGATTCAGTCGAAACCTCAGCAGTCATGGAGGCATTACGGAATCAGGGTGTAGATGAGCCATATGTAAAAATACTGGAATATATCTATAGCGGCTCCACAGCCACTGTAGTCCTCCACAAAGAAAGCAACAAAATCCCAATAAAGAAAGGCGTCAGACAGGGAGATACGATCTCTCCAATGCTATTCACAGCATGTTTACAGGAGGTATTCCGAGACCTGGAGTGGGAAGAATTGGGGATAAAAGTTGATAGAGAATACCTTAGCAACTTGCGATTCGCTGATGATATTGCCTTGCTTAGTAACTCAGGAGACCAATTGCAATGTATGCTCACTGACCTGGAGAGGCAAAGCAGAAGGGTGGGTCTGAAAATTAATCTGCAGAAAACTAAAGTAATGTTTAACAGTCTCGCAAGAGAACAGCAGTTTACGATAGGTAGCGAGGCACTGGAAGTGGTAAGGGAATACATTTACTTAGGGCAGGTAGTGACCACGGATCCGGATCATGAGACTGAAATAACCAGAAGAATAAGAATGGGCTGGGGTGCATTTGGCAGGCATTCTCAAATCATGAACAGCAGGTTGCCACTATCCCTCAAAAGGAAAGTGTATAACAGCTGTGTGTTACCAGTACTCACATATGGGGCAGAAACCTGGAGGCTTACGAAAAGGGTTCTGCTGAAATTGAGGACGACGCAACGAGCTATGGAAAGAAGAATGATTGGTGTAACGTTAAGGGATAAGAAAAGAGCAGATTGGGTGAGGGAACAAACGCGAGTTAATGACATCTTAGTTGAAATCAAGAAAAAGAAATGGGCATGGGCAGGACATGTAATGAGGAGGGAAGATAACCGATGGTCATTAAGGGTTACGGACTGAATTCCAAGGGAAGGGAAGCGTAACAGGGGGCGGCAGAAAGAGAGGTGGGTGGATGAGATTAAGAAGTTTGCAGGGACGGCATGGCCACAATTAGTACATGACCGGGGTTGTTGGAGAAATATGGGAGAGGCCTTTGCCCTGCAGTGGGCGTAACTAGGCTGATGATGATGATGATTGTGTTTTGCTGTTGTTGATTTTGTTCTAGCTTTATAACAGCAGCTTTTTTTAAAGGAGAAGGGGCTCCACATACGTCAATGGGTTTCACATATGTCTGCAATTCCATCTTACAAAAAGGCATTGTTTTTTGCTTTTCTCACCATCTAGTTCTACTCAAAGATGCAAATACTGCCTGAATAGACATTCCTGACACCTCCTGATTATCCTCTGTGACAAACTAACAGAGATTGATCATACCTTTCTTTTTTTTACATTTTGTTCTAACTTATATAATGGAGGCCTCATATACTGAAAAGGAACTAGACCAGTGTATTGAAGAAAATTTGAAGAGAGAAAGAGCTAAATTGGTCAAGAAGAAACAAGTCAAACTAGAGGCAGTAAGGGTAAAAGCAGACAGATTCAGGCTGGTACTTGCAAACAAATATGCTGCTTTAGAACAGAGATGATTATGATGACATAGAGCTAATGAATGATACCGTAACTAGGTTGGCTCCAGAGGCAGCAATTGAAGTGGGAGGCATGGCACCAAAGCAACCAGTAGGCAAGCTCTCCCAAGTAACAAAGGACCTAATAAAGCAACAACAAAAAATGAAAGTGTCCAACTCAAGAGATAGGGTAGAATTCGCGGAACTGTCAAAACTGATCAATAAAGCGAAAATAAGGGATATTCGAAGCTATAACGTGAGAAAGACTGAAGAAGCCGTAAAAAATGAACGCAGCCTGAATTCGGTGAGAAAAAAAACTTGGCATAGGAATAATCAATGTATGCATTGAAAGATAAGCAGGGCAATATCAGCAACCTCGAAGATACAGTCGCCGACCGATTTTCCGGACTCCAAAGACATGCCCGATTATTCGGTCAGCTTCGCGGCACCGCCATTCTCCCCATAGACCATAATGTATAACAACTGCCGAAAGTTCGGACACTTTGCAACCTCTCGTCTGATTTTTCGGACACTCCTTTAGCTAACTCGGTCGAGAGCACCATGCACCGACTCTGACCCGTGCATGGTTCGACTTGCTGAACGCCATTTTTGTTTTGAACAAAGCTTCCTTGCTGCCCCACGAAGTGGCGCTACTAGAAATCCCCGCTCATCATCATCGTTTCTGCCTGGTCAGATAGAGCGGCTCTGCAGCAGTTCCGGTTTCAGCTTGTTAAGCCATGTCAAGACAATCCAGCAGCTGATTTGTTTCCTCGCGCAAGACGCTGCGAGCAGGCCGCGTTTTTCGTTTGTGCGACTGGTGTCGGCACGGTGGTGTTTGCTTTGTGTGCTGTGTCGAGGTTTCGGTGATCCAACGCGGCATACGTAAACATCGCGTCAAGGGTCTAATGGCGCCGACAGTGCCCGCGCAGACTGCGCTGGGGAATGCCGGCAAGCGGGTGCCGGGAGGCCTAAGATTTGTCGCCTTCCGATGTACTCCCTACTGACGCGGAAAATGTTCTGCCGAGACCTGCGCAGTGGTGGCATTGCGATTCCGGACACCGTCTCATTTGACAGCTTCATAGGTGCTGACACTGCTGTATTGACATGCGCAGAACTCGACGACGGCAAGATCATTCGTTAGGTTTCTGCTGCACCGCCGGACGATGACTCCGAGTCGGAAGATGACGCACCATGTGCTACGCTGCCGTCGCATGCGGAGCGTGTACAAGCAGTGACTGTGCTTTCAGCCGCCAATAGTGACCGTACGACCCTCTCCGAGATTCAGGCTTATCTGATTGCGCGTAAACGGAACAGCGTGCAACGCCGCATTCACGATTTCTTCCAAGGCTACTGCCGAGCCCGAATAAGTGCGTGGAAATAAAGGATTTCATTTTTTTTTTCTTAATCTGCTTTTTCGGACACCTGTTTATTCGGACATTTTCGCAGTCCCCGTGAGGTCCGAATAAACGGTCGGCGACTGTATAGTAAAAGCAGCGGAAGTCTATACTGACCTGTACAGTGCCCAGAGGAGTCAGGATACCTCCATTCGAAGCAGTAATGAACAGGATACAGAAACTCCTCCTACAACTAGCGATGAGGTCAGGAGGGCCTTTTAGTCCCTCCTGACCTCATCGCTAGTTAGGCCCATTATCTCATCGCTAATAGGCCCATCGCTAATAGGCCCATTAGCTTACTCCCAATATTATATAAAGTATTTACCAAAATAATCTCCACTAGAATAAGGGCAACACTGGACTTTAGTCAACCAAGGGAACAGGCTGGCTTCAGGAAGGGATACTCTACAATGGATCACATCCATGTCATCAATTGGGTTATCGAGAAATCGGCAGAGTACAATAAGCTTCTCTATATGGCTTTCATTGTTTACGAAAAAGCATTTGACTCAGTAGAGATATCAGCAGTCATAGAGGCATTACGTAATCAAGGAGTACAGAACACTTACGTAAATACCTTGGAAAATATCTACAGAGGTTCTACAGCTGCCTTAATTCTACACAAGAAAGCAGGAAGATACCTTTAAAGAAAAAGGTCAGACAGGGAGACACAATCTCTCCAATGCTATTCACTGCATGCTTAGAAGAAGTATTCAAGCTATTAAACTGGGAACGCTTAGGAGTAAAGATCGACAGCGAATATCTCAGCAACCTTTGGTTTGCCGATAACATTGTTCTATTCAGCAACAATGCAGACGAGTTGCAACAAATGATTGATGACCTTAACAGAGAGAGTGTAAGAGTGGGGTTGATTAACACGCAGAAGACATAGATAATGATGAATAGCTGAGCAAAGGAACAAGGGTTAAGGATTATCAGTCAACCTCTAGAGTTTGTGAAAGAGTATGTTTACCTAGGTCAATTAATCACAAGGAACCCTGATCATGAGAAGGAAATTCATGGAAGAATAAAAATGGGTTGGATCGCATACGGCAGACATTGTCAGCTCCTGACTAGAAGCTTACCATTATCATTGAAAAGGAAGGAGTACAATCAGTGCATTTTTCCAGTGCTGACATATGGGGCAGAGACTTGGACACTGACAAAGAAGCTTGAGAACAAATTAAGAACCGCGCAAAGAGCGATGGAACGAAGATTGCTAGGCATAATGTTAAGAGACAGAAAGAGAGCGGTTTGGATCGGAGAGCAAACGGGTATAGACGATGTTCCAATTGACATCAAGAGGAAAAAATGGAGCTGGGCAGGTCATGTAATGCACCAGTTAGATAACCGTTGGACCATTAGGGTTACAGAATGGGTACCAACAGAAGGAAAATGCAATCAAGGAGGACAGAAGGCTAGGTGGAGCAATGAAATTAGGAAATTCGCGGGCGCTAGTTGGAATCGGTTGGCGCAGGACAGGGGTAATTGGAGATCGCAGGGAGGGGCCTTCGTCCTGCAGTGGACACAAAACAGGATGATGATGATGATGATGAGCAAGTTATCAGTTTCGCTTTGTGGGAAAGAATTATAGCTTTACATCTGTACATTTTTCTTTAGCCTGTATTCCTCTTCATGTAGATCTGCTGAGAATGGAGAAATGCACTCGGTCACCATTCGTAGGTAAACTATTTATTCAGAAAACTCAAGTGGAGCCGCCACTGGTAGACTGTCGCCGCAAAACATGGAAATCGAGCAAATGGCACACACCGGGCATGCCCACTGTGTCCTCCTTGGCTTTGTTATTGCAGCCAACACACTTAAATGCCTGGTACAGATTTATTTATTTTTCTTAAGTTACAAGGTTTTGTTTTCTTATTCTTTTTGATCTACGTAAAAGGCTCTGTGTTGCACATGTTCACTTTTTATCTTCATCAAAAAAAAATGTTTTTTTTTTTTTTTCAATATCAAAGTATACAGTGGGGGGTCCTAGCTAACATGGATGGAGCTTTAAAAAAATGTGAAAATGAAACTAAATAGATATTCTTCACAGCTGAGTTTAGAAGCCGCCAGTAATTTTTTACAACTAAATTAGATAATTGACATAGCTCATTAATTACTATCCTAATTGACATCAATTAAGTTGTAGGCAATTATAAGAAACGTTGAGTTAGTATGGTTGCAGCAAAATACAGTTAGTGTGCTTAATTTTTCCAGCTGAAAAACAAAGCCCACAAGACATGAAAAATACTATGCGCATAGCTGCCAACTTTGACAACTTTATTGTAAAATGTCTGAAATTTGTAGCATGTTTACGATTTTCATATAGACGCTAGTGGTTTTACAAATTCTTTATTTGCGTGCAGCTTAGGGCAGTATCTAATTTTAAAAATTCAAATACTGTAATCGACCAATTTTTAAAAGCCAGATTTCACGGTCTCACTCAATTATTTGGACACATACCCACAGCAGCGCCACCCGCTCCACTGAACCCTTGTATAACTGCAACCACATTTTCAGGTGCTGTTGCGTGAATGTTTCAAGAATAAACCTCATGAATATTTCTATCTGTGACGCAGATCATCTAGCTGCAAATATAGAGTGTGCCTGTTTACAGCTTTCCTACAGAACGAAAGCTGCAAAATATTTTAATAAATGATCCACATCTTAAGTACCAAAGCAATTTTTAGTATTTTGAACCAAAATTTTGTATTTTGGGGCTTGGACCGTACCATTTCCAAAGTTTAAAGTTGGCAGGTATGCACGTGATTATGCACCCACCTGCGCCAGAAAGCAGCTTCTAGGAATGGTACAGCCGCACCAGTTGTGCCAAAATGCTACATTTGCGACTGGCTGCACCAAGCTGCACCAGAACCATAAAAATGTCTCAAATTGCACCCAATCACCAATGGTTTGCATTTAGGCCAGTCTTAGAGGAAGTGGGTAAATGGCATGGGTTTTGTCAACTTCATTCTCAGGATGTTGGGAATTGCAGCAGTCATACGTTGAGTATCATGTCATTCTAATCTACATTCCGATGCACTCTTGCACAGTCACATTAGCGCACCCGTGAAATTGTGTTTGTGTTTTGTTGAGGGCCTATGATCTCCATATCTTCATGCTTATGCTGTGAGATGCGAACACGTGTATGACAGGAGGCAAGCGAATATTCCTGCTGGTAGACTAAATGAGCTCTCCTTGCTTGGTTAAAGTGTCCCTGAGATGGTTTGGACAAATTTTGTAGATGTGTATTGTACAGCTACAGTAAAACATTCATGGCACAAGTTAAGTGAAGTGTCTCATATTAATGGCGCTATGAACAACTACAAGTTACCCTCCTCCCTAGCCGTTCTTTTCCTCTCAACTCATTTGCTGAACCACCCGCCGTGGTTGCTCAGTGGCTATGGTGTTGGGCTGCTGAGCACGAGGTCGCGGGATCGAATCCCGGCCACGGCGGCCGCATTTCGATGGGGGCGAAATGCGAAAACACCCGTGTGCTTAGATTTAGGTGCACGTTAAAGAACCCCAGGTGGTAAAAATTTCCGGAGTCCTCCACTACGGCGTGCCTCATAATCAGAAAGTGGTTTTGGCACGTAAAACCCCAGATATTATTATTATTATTATATCATTTGCTGAACCAACGGGGCTGAGCTCCACCTTCACGGGCTCTGCGTCATGATGTGATGTCATGTCGTCTACTTCCGGTGTCTTGGAGCCAGCCTGTGAAGCCTCTCCAACCTCTCCTCTAGCCACGTGAGTTGCGAAAATTACGTCGCAGCATCAAGCGTGTCCAGTATACCGGTAAATGCACGCGAGCTGGGTGTTCTGGCAAATAGGTGAAGGTGTAAATGGGAGAAGCCTGCACAGGGCAGCCACTTACCTGGTGGCGCAGAGGAGCTAATATTGCTGTAACGAAGTGTAAAACATTTCAAACATTTAAAAAGACAATTCATGATTATGCTGCTGCCAAAAATTTCCACTGGCAGTAAAGTAGAATGCACTCAGTTACTGCTATATTAGCTCTGTGTTTGTCTGGTTGAGCTATGCATCAACGGGTGGCTGCACCCTGCAGGCCTCTCACATTTGCACCTCAGCACACCCAGCAAAACACCCAGTCCGTCTGCATTTACCGGAATAATGGACACTCTAAAACTCTTCATTGTGGTAGTAATCCTCCGGCATGAAGTGATGGCCACAAATGCATAGATCCTGGCACTGTTTGGATACCAACAGGCTGATGCACTGCAGCCACTTCACTCACCTATTGCTTTGCAGTAGGACACAATGTCACAGCTTGACAAGTCACCACTTCCTAGATTTGCAGCCACAATGTAGCAAGCGCGATTCATGGTCCTCGTGAAAAAAACACCTCAAGACCAACACTCACCGCACAGCTCACGTCAATATGGAGCACGTTGTAACACAAGCAGACGACACTTGCTGTGTGCCGGAAATGCTTCAGTGTAGCGATAAATTGTTGTTGTGTATTCTCTTTCTGTTATTTTCTTTATAGCTAGGCACAATGCCACAGGTCAGGTGTTACTTTCTTTATAGAAGCCAATTAAACATTCCAGATATTACAAACAACATTTGTTCACCATAAAGTTGGAAAAATTATCAATGATGCAAAGTGGGCAACCAATCATGTAGCTCATTCGATTGAAGTCACATGCACCTGTTATGTATATTGTGACAGGGCAGCTGAAAACTTTTAAGCAGAGGCACCACTGCGATTGTTAGCAAAGCATGTTTTAAGACCTTGTAATAAAGTACACACTTTACGGGGAGCACTTAAATTTTGTCACTTAATGATCAGAAGGACCTACTCTAAAGGCTCTGTACATTTGTACAAAATCATCGAAATTATTTCACAGTGCCTTTAATAACAATTTAGATCACTCAATTCATTTTATTTGTGCATATTGTTTTGCTTACGGCGTCATGAGTAGGTGTTGTAAGATGTATGCAAAAGCTTCAAATTGGCTGTGCATTGCTTGGGAGGAACACCGTACCGGCACATAAGGCATATGTGAGTCTAAGGACATTCATTTCATAGTCATTTAAAGGGTTAACTGCTTCTGCCAAATAATGTTTTTTTTTTTCACCTAATGCTTACTAGCATCAAAAGGACATACAGTGTTTGAAACAAGGCGCATAGTTTTTGCTAACGGGAATTCCTTCGATGCAAATGTGCACTGCAATCCGTGAGTTACTGCATCACAATGGCAGTAAACATTTTTAAAGCACACCACTAGAGGCCTCTCCTCAAATTTTTGGCCATATGGTGGCCACGGTGTCTGTCTCATTTAATGAAGAAGAAGAAGAAGAAGAAGGAGAAGTTTATTTACCACATAAGTACACTGATATATACAAAGCGGTAGGGATGGCAGGATAAAAGCTGCATAACGGCAGCTTGACTAGTCCCACCTCCCCAAACAAATGAAAGAGCGAAGTGCATGAACATGTTTGTGCTGACCAAGACTGATAATGTGTGAAAGGATCTCACATTGGAAACGTATAGGTTGATAACTTACCATGAAACCATCATAATCATCATCATCATCAGCCTGGTTACGCCCACTGCAGGGCAAAGGCCTCTCCCATACTTCTCCAACAACCCCGGTCATGTACTAATTGTGGCCATGCCGTCCCTGCAAACTTCTTAATCTCATCCGCCCACCTAACTTTCTGCCGCCCCCTGCTACGCTTCCCTTCCCTTGGGATCCAGTCCGTAACCCTTAATGACCATCGGTTATCTTCCCTCCTCATTACATGTCCTGCCCATGCCCATTTCTTTTTCCTGATTTCAACTAAGATGTCATTAACTCGCGTTTGTTCCCTCACCCAATCTGCTCTTTTCTTATCCCTTAACGTTACACCTATCATTCTTCTTTCCATAGCTCGTTGTGTCGTCCTCAATTTGAGTAGAACCCTTTTCGTAAGCCTCCAGGTTTCTGCCCCGTAGGTGAGTACTGGTAAGACACAGCTATTATATACTTTTCTCTTCAGGGATAATGGCAACCTGCTGTTCATGATTTGGGACTGCCTGCCAAACGCACTCCAGCCCATTCTTATTCTTCTGATTATTTCCGTCTCATCATCCGGATCCGCCGTCACTACCTGCCCTAAGTAGATGTATTCCCTTACGACTTCCAGTGCCTCGCTGCCTATTGTAAATTGCTGTTCTCTCCCGAGACTGTTAAGCATTACTTTAGTTTTCTGCATATTAATTTTTAGACCCACTCTTCTGCGTTGCCTCTCCAGGTCATTGAGCATGCATTGCAATTGGTCCCCTGAGTTACTAAGCAAGGCAATATCATCAGCGAATCGCAAGTTACTAAGGTATTCTCCATTAACTTTTATCCCCAATTCTTCCCAATCCAGGTCTCGGAATACCTCCTGTAAACATGCTGTGAATAGCATTGGAGATATCGTATCTCCCTGCCTGACGCCTTTCTTTATTGGGATTTTGTTGCTTGCTTTATGGAGGACTACGGTGGCTGTGGAGCCGCTATAGATATTTTCCAGTATTTTTACATATGGCTCATCTACACCCTGATTCCGTAATGCCTCCATGACTGCTGAGGTTTCGACTGAATCAAACGCTTTCTCGTAATCAATGAAAGCTATATATAAGGGTTGGTTATATTCTGCACATTTCTCTATCACTTGATTGATAGTGTGAATATGGTCTATTGTTGAGTAGCCTTTACGGAATCCTGCCTGGTCCTTTGGTTGACAGAAGTCTAAGGTGTTCCTGATTCTATTTGCAATTACCTTAGTAAATACTTTGTAGGCAACGGACAGTAAGCTGATCGGTCTATAATTTTTCAAGTCTTTGGCGTCCCCTTTCTTATGGATTAGGATTATGTTAGCGTTCTTCCAAGATTTCGGTACGCTCGAGGTCATGAGGCATTGCGTATACATGAAACCATGGCCACGTTTAATAACACATGCAACGGCAATGCCGATAAGGGAATTCATTGTACAGCAGCAAGCATGCCCAGTCATTCACAGCATGAAAGCTGAAGCGGTTCACATCAGCCACATTCACGGGCTAGTAGCATGCTTGTAAATTTTCACAAAATTATTATGTACTAACAGTCGAAAACATGTTCATTTACAAAGTATTTTTAGACAAATGGTTTGAATTATCGAAAGAATGTTCGCAACGTACTAAGCAGCCATCTAGGCAAACATAAACGGAGCTGCAGGTATGCTTTCCTACATTGCCAGTGTCACGTGGTCCCCATCGATGCGCGGTATGAAATTCCCCTAGCATAAGCTGGAGCTCCGTCGGAATGCCCTAAGCATGACACGAAAAAAAAAAAAAAAAAAAAGAACTAGCGCTGCAGTGTCAAAGTTCTTTTGTTTTCTTTTTCTTAACTCTCTCGTTACTGTTAGAAATGTGCTCATTTTCAGTGCTTTCATATTTTAACGTTTTATTGCCTGACGCAGTAATCACTGGTGTTTTGAGTGAATGTAAAGCAGCCATAATTAATCAGACAGTTTTCGAGAACTGTTATGCAAAACTTCAGAGAAATGCCCCCAGGAACATGAATAGAAGTAATAATTTCCTATGTTAAGTATAAATACTGAGAGCAATAAATACCTGAAATATACAAAATATGCACCTGGCTCCTAGTTCACAATGTTTGTAAGACAGATCATGCAAAAAGATTATGAAAATTTGTTGGCGTCAATACTAGCCATAATGATGGCCATGCTATGCGAGAAATCCGTAGTTTCGCAAATGTGAAAACAGATAAGTTCCCATTCTACAGGGAGCATTTGTTTTTACTCATTACAGCATGCACCTGGTTCGTTTTTTTACTGCACTCTTCAGGCTCGCGAAGCAATGGTTGTCAAGTCAGGGAGCATGCAGAAGCCTCCTCGTACTTGAATACAGGGTGTCTACCAACCGGGAAAACCGGGAATTTTCAGGGATTTTGAATAGTCTGGAAATGCTCGGGGAAGCTCAGGGAATTTTCGCTTTGATCAGGGAAAATTTGCTGTAATTTTATCGAAAGGGAACGAAGCTAGGTCGCGGTAACGCTAGCTGGCTCGAGTAAAACACAGAGGAATCGTAACGAATCGTCGTCGACGCCGTCTCGACGGCTGGAGGAGTTGCCATTGTACAGTCAACGACCGACTTCCAGACGTCCGACGGCTTCGCGGCACCACCACGTATACGGTCAATGTATAAGAACGTCTGAAATTTCGGACGCAAGAACCTTTCGCTCTCCGATTGTCCGTACTTTTCTGCCGTGACCGCAGGTCCGAAACGGCATTAGTCAAAGCTACCACCTTCGATTTTAAGTATCTCGCCGCCTCGAACCGGCGCTCTCACGCAGATCCGTTGGTAGCCTTAGCTATCACCGCAGAAACGCCAATCGTAGCAGCTTCGACGTTCGCTATTAAGTTTCTTGCCGTTTGGTGCCGTGTTTTTTTATTGAAAGGATTCGCTGCTGTCAGCAATGGCACCGACTCCGCCTTTCTGCTACTGGCGATTGGCCTCGGAGCTCGGAAAGCACATGCGCGTTGCATAATGCCGGGTCCCGAAAGTCAACTTTGCCTCATTACAGAAATGTTACGCGGCGAAGCAAAACAAGCGTGGGAAGGGGCAATTATCATGGGACACAGTACGTATTCCTTAATTATACACGCGCAGCCGCCATCTCCTGTCGCAGTACGAGCACCGATATGCCTAATAAGTGTACTGTTAGTCCTTCAGAGCTTTTTCTGGTGTGTCTGTGGCAAAGATCAGTAAAAGGCATGCATTCAATTTTTTGTCATCCTCCCTTTTTCGAAATGCCGGTTTTTCGGACGTTCTCGCGGCCCCTAGGGAGTTCGAAAAACGAAAAATTGGACGGTGACTGTACAACTAACCAAGAGGATGCTTCAAGTGGTCCGTGGGGAAAACGCGCGGTAGAAGGTCAACGAGAACAGAAAGGACGTACTTACACATTAAAGAATGAACGGGAAAGGAAGCGTGCCACCTCTTTGAAGGAGCTTTGAAAAATAAAAAAATAAAAATAAAGTGTTGGCTGATGCTGAGATGCAGGTTTCCCACATCCAACCCGAAATAAAATTTTTAAATCAGTGAAGTGCAACACTGAAGCATTGTAAGGGGCTGAGAGTATGTCAGGACAGTTGAGGTTGACTTAATTACCAGCTGTTGAGAGAGAATCTCATTTGTGACAAAGTTCGGGCCTCATACCAATGAGCTTGCTATCAGTTGATAGAAATAGTTCATATTCGAAAATATTTCATTCGGTATGCATTTCCTTCTTATTCGTACTTGAGAATGTTCAACTCGATTTGCAGTCGGTTTTGCCATTCTTTTCGAAGGTATTTTATTCACTGTGCAGTCTACTAACCCCTTATTCCTTCTGTTTTCTTTTTTAAATAAAATGAGCGCTACTCCTTACTATTCAAACTGGATTAAGTCATTTTTATTTTTTAACATGCTTACTAGAGAGTGATAGCATTGGGCAACATGGTGTGAGCCTGCCTCGACATAAAACAAAGTTCTGTTTCACTCAGGGAATATTGCAAAAGCACTCGGGGAAAACCTGGAAAACTCAGGGAATTTGGAAATGTCAACTTGGTAGACACCCTGGAATATTGCATTCAATTAGCTTTTCTGTGCAAGCAAGCAAATCTAGTTCACGTTCAACTGCTGCTGGAGCCTCCGCATGCTTCGTTCAGTTCCTGTACAGTGCTGTACAGTAATGTGAAGTGTTGCACAATATTGTGCAGTAATGAATAAGTGCACTGCACAGGTGGTGTTCAAAATGTAAGAGATTAGGCTGGTAGGTAAGCTTCAGTCAAAGGTTACTCTGGAATCGACTGCATGCTCTTGTGCAAGTGAAAACCCCATGTGACGGGAAGGATTGCTTATAATAACTTTTACATGAGCTGTCGAAATGCTGATGTGAAAAAGCAACTCCAGTGGGAAAAATAAAGTTGCACTTGACATTAGTTGAACACAATTATTAAAATAACATGCACTCATGAGCATCTACCGTTGCTTGAGACTTAGTTAAAACAGCCTAGACATTGTATTGGAAATTAGACTACCTGAAAGAACTGCTGCTGTCATTTAAAAATGATGTTGTCAAGTCGACTAAGGCACCACTTTAGTGTCGTTTTATTTAGGAAGTGCTAGGACCACTCAAAGTTAATGTCAACGATACCTCCAGTCGAAGTTTTATTTTTCCAGACTCCTAAATCTGCCACAAATGGTCAAACTGGTAACTAGTTGAAGTTCAGTCATCATTTCTGATGGTGCTTGATGTTTGCTTGTAGAATTCCAATGGAAATGTTTAACAGCATGTAGAGAAACTGTCGACCAAATTTACCAATTTCTATAATGCAGTAACAAAAGCATTCATGTATCCTTTTTTGTTGGCAATTTCACTATTGTGCAACTAGCGTTCCGTGTGTCTTTTTTCATGATCCTGTCCATGTCCTTTTTTACGTGCTAGTGCAATGCCCTCTTTACAAATTCTCTATTTATGTCATTTAAACGTGTGCTGTTGCAACCAAGGAGGTTAAAGAAAAACTGCTGGAGTGGAGGGAGCGCCCGTCAAGTGAAGCTGCCGCGTCACCATCTTGCGGAGGTGGGAGGGGGGGGGGGAGCAAAAGCTCACCAGTCATCGCAGCTTATGTGTTTTGGGTCATCGTATCTTGCCATGTGTGGTGCTGTGCGGATCCCAAATTGTGGTAGCGCACTCAGGTGTTTTTTTGGAAAGTTGATGTATACGGAGTTGACATGTTAGTGTTATTCTTTTCATTTAAATAAGGTTGCAGATTAGCATTGCCTTGTACTAGAATAAAGGAAAATTTTATATTTTAGGCTAAAGGAAATGGCCACCACCAAAGTTCCGAGACCTTCCATGCAATGAGGATGCTGAAGCACAGACAACACCTGATGGTCTTGAAGATAATAAGAAATAGTTATGTTTGTTGCATGTACTGCTATTTCTCATGCTACATTTACAATTTTTAATTGCTTTTCTGACAGCTTTCATGATTGGCCAATTTCTAAACTGCATTAAAGAAGGTGAATAAATGCTAATTATTGCGTGTTTCTTTTTTCTACTTTGCGGCAGCTGCACATTCATGCCGATAAATTAGAAAAAATGCTCCAGTACTTGGATATCTGCGATCCAGAGACCTCCAATATGGCTCGCCTCATAGCCCACAGTGTTGCATTAGAACTTTAAAATCCATTAAATTAAAACCGTTAAATTAGAAACCGCTGCAAAAGTTGGCGAACAACACTGCGAAGCTCTTGTCAGGCCAATTCTTGCATCCCGCAAAATGGCTGCCGCTGCCTTCACCCGAGCCCATAGGCCTGTATAGGTGACTTCCACTCTAGCAGTTTTTACTTTAACCTCCTTGGCCGCAATGGCACCAAAAATGCAGTTCAAGGTATCCTTTAGTTCGAATTATGGGGAGTTGGAATTATCGGGACTTCATTCTGTATGATAAAAACTAGAAAACGGAACACAGCAGCTTTTTGCACCCTCTGATGTCAGATTTATGATAAATGTAAAACAATTTATAAAAACACTGCTGGAATTAATTCAAAAAGGAAGGACTTACGTAAATATTGTGATCGCTTACTTCAATGATGTGCTCAAGATTTTGAGTGTTCTGCAGCAAATAAACTGCTCAAAATTTGAAATATGTGGCTGTAAAAATGGTCTTTTTTTCCTCCATTAATTAGCTTCAAATTCAAAATATACTGCTCCCAAACCAAGATTTTTCTTCTCCAAAAGCGTCCT
The DNA here is from genome assembly GCF_050947875.1 of Dermacentor variabilis. Taxonomy (NCBI): domain Eukaryota; kingdom Metazoa; phylum Arthropoda; class Arachnida; order Ixodida; family Ixodidae; genus Dermacentor; species Dermacentor variabilis. The sequence goes on along the minus strand of NC_134568.1, from coordinate 265,457,607 downwards.
CAAGCAGGCTCCTTGGATATGAAAGGTATTGCGAAATGTATCGCAGCACAAAAGATAACTACACACACTCTTTCCACAACAATCTTTCCAAGAGCTATTATTGCTTATTCCTTACCAACACTCAGGTGACACGCTCTTGGGAGGGGTGAAACATAAATCAACTCTCCAGCCTATTATATAGGGTGATAATTTTTAAGTTCTGCAAAATTTAAAAAAATAATCTGTTGCAGATATTATAGTTCTAGTCCTTGAGCTAGATCATCCAGAGAGGCAGACATTAGTTTCACTATTAAAACATTTTTTAAGATTAAAAAATTCACTGATTAACTCAATTACTTTACAGCGCATATTGCAATTTATAAATTGTAGCCATTGAATTTACAAAGCGTATCCACTTGGGATGAATTTCCAGAATAACGCCAGCTTGTAGATGTGTGCCATCCAACTCTCCGTTAGAATGCACCATTGTTCCACTTCCTTTGTTTTTTTTTTTTACAAAATGCTCTTTTATGCATCGAAGCACAAAAGTAACTGGAACGCCCATGTATTTCATCTCACACTTTGGGAAATAATATCTCGGAACTGGTGTCATCCTGGAGATTCATTTCAAGTGGATACATCTTGCAAACTCACCGGCTAATTCGTAAATTGTAATATGGGATGTAAAGTAATTAATTAATGAGTTGATTAGTTAAGTTTTGGTTACTACTTAAATATGTGTTTTGATTCCTTGTGCTACTAATGTCTGCCTCTTTGAATAATCCAGCTCAAGGACAAGAATTATTCTATCTGCCATAGGCAATTTTTAAAAACTTTGGAAAATAAAATGATCACCCTGTACACAGTAGAAAGTCATTCATATGATCCTGTTTTGTACAATTTTCCGCCACCAACGTTTATGATTGAGAAACAAAAAAATGCCCCAATAGAGTTGCACTTCTTTTTTACTGGTTAATACGTTCCTGGAATTCACAATCTTTCAGAACTAACATTCAATACATTGTCAAACTGCGACCGTATGATACATTTTCCAGCCACTGGATCCCACATAAACAATAAAAGATGTGAGGCACACACGATTGAAAGCAGTAGCTACCATGGTGGGGGCCACCATGGTAGCTTCCCCACTCATGAAATGCAAAAATGTCAGTGTCAACTTGGTTTCCTCTTCCAGTACCAGCAGATCTCCTCACGGATTGCCACACGTGGCATTCACAGCTGTCACCAACTAACCCTATTGTGATAAGCATCTTCACCTATCTAATAAGGGTATGGTTTGGGCAATTAGCAATCCATGATAAATAGTTGTTGCGCACGAAGTGAAAGACAGAAGGACTAGGGATTTTACGAACACAAACACAAACTTTCATCTGAATTTTATTTGCAAAATGGGATCTATTATATACATGGGCAATGTATGACATGCGTAAGAAGGGGTGAACAGCAAAAACCAGGTAACATCAGAATTTTAAACAGGCATGATGAAAATAGAAAAAAAGAACGGAAATAAAAAAATAAAAAAGCAATTCACCTATCTGTTTCACAGCGTGTGTGGCGTAGTGCAGTTAGAAGCATACTGCATGCTTTTAATAGGTGATAACCCAAACGCACCACCGTTTCCAGCTGCAGGCGGTGAAGCGGCTGTCATGTTTCACCCTGGTGGCATCCTCTACCGCCATCACCTACCAGCTCGATTTTGTTTCAGTTTCTCATTGCTGTCTTAAAACACTGTGCAATAGGAAAATGACAACTTGTGTCTCTGGTTGCTTGGGCCCTGCCAGCTCGAGACATGCCGACGTCTCATTGTGCAATAATTCCCGCCGAGTGGGTACAAAATTCCCCACCTGAAGAAGCTGCTGACCCTCGCCGAATATGTAGATGTGGCAACATAAGCTTGCCTAAGCTGCAATACAACCTCTAGCACTCTCATTTGACGCCTTATATATATATATATATATATATATATATATATATATATATATATATATATACAAGTGCTAGAGGGCACTGCTTTCTAGTGCGAGTTGTGTGGGTGGGTGCGTAATCACTTATTTTTTATTTTTTGTAGGCTTTTATTTCCAGATCTAAAACTTAAGCACACTATTGTACCTTGCCAAAACCACTTCAATGCTTGTTTTAACTGTCTACAACTTCTTAATTTATGTATTGTCAATTAGGAGAGTAACTCATTGAATGCCATCAACAACAAAATTCCTGGTAGCTTCTAAACTGAACTGTGACAATACAGACTTGGTTTTGTTTCCATAAAATGATTCATGCTTTTTTAAATACTTGGACCATGTTAGCAGAGACATCCTGAATAATGAGCTTTTTAATAAACTTGCAGTTGAGTAAGCACTCATGTGTGTACCTTTTTTGCCCTTGTCTCATATAGCACTGTTCCATCAAATAGTAATGTTCATGTTCTTCAGTTTTTTGTTCACCGTTTGCTACAGGTATACTCTCTGTCTTTGTCCTTGTTATACTCCAAATTTTATGGGACCTCTGACTACTCTCCCTTAGGGGTGGTACAAGATGACTGTCCCAACAGAGCTAGCTTAGTTACCTTACCTGAAGCCTCACAGTAAACTGAATTGAGAATTCCTTGCTGGTTCATAGTTTTTGTGACTGTGCATGGACCAATATGCTGTCACTCAGAGCTGCAGCGTCCTTTCTAGATGAGCATTAAGCTTCGAAGTTCATATGCATGCAACTTACTTTTGCCTGTTATTGAAGTTCCTCTCAATTTTGAATATTGAGGTTTCCTAAAGATTAATGCCTAAAGATTATTGATTTGCTTGTTACATGTGCAGAGCTGTATGGACTGCAGCCCAAGTCCTCTGTGTATGTGTTGTGGTGGCCCACCAGAGGTTACATTTTCATCCGCTAGGGAAGTAAAGCATTCTTGGGATTGTGTATCACCCTTTTTTGTGAGTGCGTCAATTGCTTCCTGGGTACCAAACAGGGCCGGTGCACAGGGCCACATTGACAAACAGTTTACCGTAGTGAAAACACAAGCGAACTGTTGCTTTTCTTGTTTGCATAGACATTGCTGTTTGTTTAGTGAGTTAATTAGTTATTTATTACCTAATTGCAGGGTATGTAGTTTCCTTCTGTTAAAGAAACCCAGGTGGTCCAAATTTCCAGAGCCCCCACTATGGCGTGTATCATAATCAGATCATGGTTTTGGCACGTAAAATCTCATAATTTATTAATTTTTTTAGTTTCCTTCCTTCTGCTCTCTTCTCTCCCTGTCTTTCCCTCCCTCAGCTTCACCTCTACTGCTGTGCGCCGTGCAGCTGTCAGCAAATGAAGCTAGACAGTTGCAGTGTGGTCAGCAGTAATTTTCTTACTTTTCTTTGTGTTATGTAAAAATAAATAACTATTTACTACTACTACTACTACTACTACTACTACTACTACTACTACTACTACTACTACTACTGGGTCATCATCAGCCTAGTTACGCCCACTGCAGGGCAAAGGCCTCTCCCATACTTCTCCAACTACCCCAGTCATGTACTAATTGTGGCCATGTTGTCCCTGCAAACGTGTTAATGTCATCCGCCCACCTAACTTTCTGCCGCCCCCTGCTACGCTTCCCTTCCCTTGGAATCCAGTCCGTAACCCTTAACGACCATCGGTTATCTTCCCTCCTCATTACATGTCCGGCCCATGCCCATTTCTTTTTCTTGATTTCAACTAAGATGTCATTTACCCACGTTTGTTGCCTCACCCAATCTGCTCTTTTCTTATCCCTTAACGTTACACCCATCATTCTTCTTTCCATAGCTCGTTGCATCGTCCTCAATTTCAGCACAACCCTTTTCGTAAGCCTCCAGGTTTCTGCCCCATATGTGAGTACTGGTAACACACAGCTGTTATACACTTTCCTTTTGAGGGATAGTGGCAACCTGCTGTTCATGATTTGAGAATGCCTGACAAACGCACCCCAGCCCATTCTTATTCTTCTGGTTATTTCAGTCTCATGATCCGGATCCGTGGTCACTACCTGCCCTAAGTAGATGTGTATTCCCTTACCACTTCCAGTGCCTCGCTACCTATCGTAAACTGCTGTTCTCTTCCGAGACTGGTAAACATTACTTTAGTTTTCTGCAGATTAATTTTCAGACCCACCCTTCTGCTTTGCCTCTCCAGGTCAGTGAGCATGCATTGCAATTGGTCTCCTGAGTTACTAAGCAAGGCAATATCATCAGCGAATCGCAAGTTGCTAAGGTATTCTCTATCAACTTTTATCCCCAATTCTTCCCACTCCAGGTCTCTGAATACCTCCTGTAAACATGCAGTGAATAGCATTGGAGAGATCGTATCTCCCTGTCTGACGCCTTTCTTTATTGGGATTTTGTTGCTTTCTTTGTGGAGGACTACGGTGGCTGTGGAGCCGCTATAGATATCTTCCAGTATTTTTACATATGGCTCATCTACACCTGATTCCGTAATGCCTCCATGACTGCTGAGGTTTCGACTGAATCAAACGCTTTCTCGTAATCAATGAAAGCTATATATAAGGGTTGGTTATATTCTGCACATTTCTCTATCACTTGACTGATAGTGTGAATATGGTCTATTGTTGAGTAACCTTTACGGAATCCTGCCTGGTCCTTTGGTTGACGGAAGTCTAAGGTGTTCCTGATTCTATTTGCGATTACCTTAGTAAATACTTTGTAGGCGGCGGACAGTAAGCTGATCGGTCTATAATTTTTCAAGTCTTTGGCGTCCCCTTTCTTATGGATTAGGATTATGTTAGCGTTCTTCCAAGATTCCAGTACGCTCGAGGTTATGAGGCATTGCGTATACAGGGTGGCCAGTTTCTCTAGAACAATCTGACCACCATCCTTCAACAAATCTGCTGTTACCTGATCCTCCCCAGCTGCCTTCCCCCTTTGCATAGCTCCTAAGGCTTTCTTTACTTCTTCTGGTGTTACCTGTGGGATTTCGAATTCCTCTAGGCTGTTCTCTCTTCCATTATCTTCGTGGGTGCCACTGGTACTGTATAAATCTCTATAGAACTCCTGAGCCACTTGAACTATCTCATCCATATTAGTAACGATATTGCCGGCTTTGTCTCTTAACGCACACATCTGATTCTTGCCTATTCCTAGTTTCTTCTTCACTGTTTTTAGGCTTCCTCCGTTCCTGAGAGCCTGTTCAATTCTGTCCATATTATAGTTCCTGATGTCCACTGTCTTACGCTTGTTGATTAGCTTAGAAAGTTCTGCCAGTTCTATTCTAGCTGTAGGGTTAGAGGCTTTCATACATTGGCGTTTCTTGATCAGATCTTTCGTCTCCCGCGATAGCTTACTGGTTTCCTGTCTAACGGCGTTACCACCGACTTCTATTGCACACTCCTTAATGATGCCCATGAGATTGTCGTTCATTGCTTCAACACTAAGGTCCTCTTCCTGAGTTAAAGCCGAATACCTGTTCTGTAGCTTGATCCGGAATTCCTCTAGTTTCCCTCTTACCGCTAACTCATTGATTGGCTTCTTGTGTACCAGTTTCTTCCGTTCCCTCTTCAAGTCTAGGCTAATTCGAGTTCTTACCATCCTATGGTCACTGCAGCGTACCTTGCCGAGCACGTCTACATCTTGTATGATGCCAGGGTTCGCGCAGAGTATGAAGTCTATTTCATTTCTAGTCTCACCATTCGGGCTCCTCCACGTCCACTTTCAACTAACCCGCTTGCGGAAAAAGGTATTCATTATCCGCATATTATTCTGTTCTGCAAACTCTACTAATAACTCTCCTCTGCTATTCCTAGAGCCTATGCCATATTCCCCCACTGACTTGTCTCCAGCCTGCTTCTTGCCTACCCTGGCATTGAAGTCTCCCATCAGTATAGTGTATTTTGTTTTGACTTTACCCATCGCCGATTCCACGTCTTCATAAAAGCTTTCGACTTCCTGGTCATCATGACTGCATGTAGGGGCATAGACTTGTACCACCTTCAATTTGTACCTCTTATTAAGTTTCACAACAAGACCTGGCACCCTCTCGTTAATGCTATAGAATTCCTGTATGTTACCAGCTATTTCCTTATTAATCAGGAATCCGACTCCTAGTTCTCGTCTCTCCGCTAAGCCCCGGTAGCACAGTATGTGCCCGCTTTTTAGCACTGTATATGCTTCTTTTGTCCTCCTAACCTCACTGAGCCCTATTATATCCCATTTACTACCCTCTAATTCCTCCAATAACACTGCTAGACTCGCCTCACTAGATAACGTTCTAACGTTAAACGTTGCCAGGTTCAGATTCCAATCAGTTTTAGCAATAGCCAGCAGCACTTAACTACAGAGGCCAGAAAAACTGCACATAATTTGTTGCACTTTTCATGTGTAGCCCCTCCTTCTTTCTAGAGAACCAGATTGTTTTTTCGGGTATTCTGCAAGAATTCACCTAGTGGACTGTCCATTTTGTCCATTGTTGTTTGGCTGGAGCTGTACAACCGAAGAGGCGACTGGCTTGGGGTGCCTGTCTCCTCTTTGCTCGTACAGCTCCAGCTATTCAGAGGTGGCCGAATTGGAAAATCGACCACGCGGACTCTAACAAAATACCTCCCCTGGTTGTTGTCTGGTGATTTGCTTATTAGCTGCTGTTGCAATGAGTCCTGCACTGGTGTACTGTTATGTAAAAGCATGTTTTCTGGGTCCTTGACATTCTACTTATGTTACAATGCAGCATGTTTTAACAGCTGCTTCTGTTTGTTATGTTTATCACCTTATTTTCATATCTTTACTTTCTTTCAATAGCAGGTAAGCCTAAGCAAGAGCCTTCCCGTACTGTGTGTGACAATGAAAGACAACATGAAAGACTGTGGCAGCTCAAGATTGCGCCGTAAGCTTCTTATCCAGAAGAGAAGCAGGTCCTTCAAAAGCGTCTTGTTTTCTTCATGGAAAAGAAGTACCAGGAATATGCGAAAGCGCCTCACTCTAAGCACGTCAAAACAGAGACTGTCAGCACCTGTGCACAACTCGCACTTTGGTCACAATGTCGCCACTGTGGCCACCACAGCCAGTCGTAATAGGCTGTATCATTGTCCAGCAGAGTACAAGGACATCATACAAAATGAAGCTTCCGACACTAGCTCTGAAGTTGTGAGAAAGCAGACAGACCAGTGGAGCAGTGGGGGCCATCACAAGGAGACTCGTTGTATGTCAGCTGTTCAAGAAGGGCCACTTAAGACAGATAAGAAATGCCCCACCATCATGACTACCACAAAACATGTTGCTGAATGGGAGGTAAGGAGGCATTTGGTCACTCATAATGTTGATTCTGCTTAGCTCACTTGTATTAAGGAGGCACAGTTAACCACCCCCAGCCCCCCTTTTCTTTTATTGAAGCTTGGTACCTGGCGTGTTGTAGGGTGTTATTTTGCTTTTTTCAGAACTGTTCATTTCAATGGAACTTATATAAATCAATTCTGTTGCTTTTCCAGTGCATGCTTTTTTATCCACGTTTGAAAAAATTCTTGCAAGAACTTATTTTGCCTAATTATTATAGAGTGCATTGCTTTCTGGGTACCAAACAGTGCCGGTGCACAGGGCCGGGTTGACAGTTTACCTAAGTGAAAACACAAGCGAACTACGGCTCTTCTTGTTCGCATAGACATTGCCGTTTGTTTATTCTTTTTTGTTTATTTATTTGTTTATTTGTTTAGTGATGTAATTAGTTATTTATTACCTAATTGTAGAGTATGTAGTTTCTTTCTGTTATTGAACCCCAGGTGGTCCAAATTTGCAGAGCCCCCACTATGGCGTGCATCATAATCAGATCGTGGTTTCGTCACGTAAAATCTCATAATTTAATTATTATTTTTTTTTAGTTTCCTTCCTTCTACTCTTTCTTCTCTCCCTGTCTTTCCCTCCCTCAGCTTCACCTCTACAGCTGCATGCCGTGCAGCTGTCAGAAAATGAAGCTAGACAGTTGCAGCGTGGTCAGCAGTAATTTTCTTACTTTTCTTCATGTTATATATATGTATGTAACCACAACCCGATTTCTTGTGTTTCTTAAAAAACTTTTCAGTTGTACATTAGAAGAGAAGATCAATCTAATTAAGGCGGTGATGTCAATATAAATATGTTTTCTATTTCTATCTATAAGAATTTTCTATCTCTTATCACAACCTATGGTTTTTCAAACACAATATCTACTGCAACGTGTGTGACTATTGAAGGTGCATCCCTATTAGATGTATTCATTTCAAACTTTAATATTGATTCATTAGAGGCCGAAATTGTGTACACTGACATCAGTGATTATCTGGGTATTATATTAATAGTAAATAGAATTCACTGCGTTGCCAGTAAAATTAAAACAACAGTCATTATTCAGTCCATTACTTCATCAAACCTTGTCGCATTTCGCCAAGCTATTACCCATGTAGCTTGGAACAGTGTTTACCGAGCAGAAGATAGTGACACGGCATATACTGCTTTTATGAGCATGTTCAAAACTGTTTACCACGAACACTTCCCCATAAAAAAAATGACACGGCCATCCAAAGCATGAAAACCTTGGCTAACACCTGAGCTTCTTGGTATGGTTAAACACAAACACGCCGTGTATGCTCAATTTGTGAAATCTAGAGATCCTGCCCTGTTCAGGGAGTTTAAGGAATATAGAAATAATCTCACAAATCAGCTTAGGGCGGCTAAGGATGCTTATTACATGAGAATTTTTAGTGACCCAGCCAATCAAAAAAGTGATGTTCTCTGGCACAAATTGAATGCTTTGCTAAAGTCGAATTCAGTTTCAGCTATTCCGGATGTTTTGTGTCATAACGGGCAGAAACTTTCCAGAAATGCTATACCAAACGCGTTTAATGAAATTAAACCACATTAAAACCACAGTTAAATGACGTTGATGGCCTCAACAACTATACTCAGTTCCTGCCTGTAAACGCGTTTAGTAACACTCTGTTTTTTGCCCCAACTAGCCCCTTAGAAGTCTTTTCTTGCTTCAGCGATATAGGTAACAGCCGGTCCCTGGACGCCGATGGCATCTAGATTCGCCCCATAATCTATGTGCTTGATATTATATGCCCTGTTCTTACCCATATTTATAACTTAATATTGTTACGGTGAAGGGAAGGAAGAAGTCGAATTGGACTAGAGGAAGACGAAGACTGGCAGTTGCCTGAACGCCATATACACCAGTTGTAAATATACATTATTTTACATTCGTAGGCCTGCTTTCTTCCTGCAACATTTTGGTGGAGGTGCGGGGTACAATCACGGAACTTCGCAGTGGACGTCATCTACCTGCCGCCACAATGGCAAATCTACCAACACAAGCAACAACGCCTCAGCAGCCCGTGCCAACGGTCATCCTCACTCATCCGCGGGACCCAGGGACATTTTGTGGCACAGACTGGCTTACGATGTATGAGCGAGTGTGCGACAACAACAGGTGGGATCCAACAATGATGCTAGCAAACGTGATATTTTATCTAAGAGGAACTGCGAAGCAATGGTACGACACACACGAAGCTGACCTAACGAGCTGGGATGTTTGCAAAGAAAAAAATGCGAGACCTGTTTGGCAGACCTGTCGGTCGTCAGCTGGCAGCAAAAAAAAAAGAACTTGCGTGCCACGCTCAGACGTCCACGGAATCCTCTGTCGTGTACATACAGGATATGCTGGCCCTCTGTCACAAGGCTGATAACAACATGACCAAGTCAGACAAGATTGGTCACATACTGAAAGGTATTGCGGATGATGCCTTCAATCTCCTGATGTGTAAGGATTGTGCCACTGTGGATGAAATTATAAAGGAGTGCCGGCGCTTCGAACAAGCGAAGGGCGGCCACGTCGCTCAAACTTTCGACCAATTGCCCAATACCGCCACATCATCTTCTTGCGAAGACCCGCCGCGGTTCGTTCAGCCCACAGGACCAGAAGATATCATGCGCATCGTTCGCCGTGAGCTTGAGGCCATGGCCCCGGCTCCAGTTGGTTCCGACTGTCAGGAAAGCATGCCCGCTATCTCTCTTATACAAGCGGTCGTTCGGGAGGAAATAGCAACTTTGGCCATTCCATCTCTGTGGTCGGTCCGCCATGCAAACACCTACCAGATTCCTCCAGCCGCTCGCTTCCCGATGCAAAGCTTTCCGCCACTCCGTCGCAACCCAGCTAACTGGCGTACAGTGGATGATTAACCCATCTGTTTTAATAGTTCCGCTATTGGACACATCGCCCGTCATTGCCGCAACCACTGGTCATCGCCTCCTCGATGGTCGTCTCCGAGTCACTACTGCCAAGTACCAGGCAGTCGTACTTTCTCGCCCTATTCGCCGACTAGGAACATCAACGCTGACAGTGCTCCATCAAGATCCAGCCGCTCCCTGTCTCCACAAGGTCGCAGGTCCCGTTCGCCTCTCCTTCACCGCTCTTCGTCCCCTTCTGCAACCGGTCGCTTCGCTTTGGGAAACTAGGTGGTGCAGCTCCCAGAGGTGAAGCTGCAACTCCGACCCAGCCCACAAATCCTCTGTTGACACTGCCTAGATGTGGAGACCTACTAGACATTGAAGTTGATGGCGTTCCTGTTAGATCTCTCGTTGATACAGGAGCGCAGCTTTCAGTTATGAGCGCTGCTTTCCGCCGAAGGCTTAAAAAGGTCCTGACACCCGCCATACCGGGCACTGTGCGAGTCGCCGATGGGAGTACTTCACCTGTCCTTAGAATGTGCACAGCTCGTGTGACCATTGGGGGCCATTATACCATTGTTCTATTTATCGTCCTTGGACACTGTCCGCACGACCTAATTCTCGGCCTCGACTTCCTTTCGAAACACTCTGCCCAAATTGACTGCTCCGCAGGTGTTGTACAGTTGGATCTGCCGCTTCCTGCCGACGCAACAACTTGTGCTTCACACCGCTTATGGTCTGCTGAGTTTGTAAGGCTGTGTCCACAAGCGGCTACAAATGTCCTCCTGATGCCCTGTCCTCCCGTACCTGATGGCGAGTGCGTCGTGTCGTCGCTTACTGACGTGGTTTTGTCGCGCAATATTTCTCTGCCGAGCACCTTAGTCCGGATCCGCGAAAACTGCACTCGCATGCCCATCCTCAATTTTGGATTTTCGCCGCATGTGCTGCCACGCGGTATCGCCATTGCGCATATCACTCCTTTGGAAGAATTTGAGGTTTCTTTTTTGACCTCTGAATCCTTCCTCAGTACCAACGGACTATTGTTACCCACTCCTCCGTACTCGACGCCTGCGGACAATGTTTCTAAGATGATTGCCCCTGACCTTCCTTCCGTGCAAACAGCAGCTCTTCGTCACCTCCTGTCATCTTATCAGGACATCTTTGATTTGGAGACCGTCCACTTGGCCTGACATCTGTTGTCACGCATCGCATCAACATCGGTGACGCCAGCCCCATTCATAGGCGGCCATATCGTGTCTCCGCAACAGAAAGGGCCATCATACAGAAAGAGGTAGACAGGATGATGGACAAGGACATCATTGAACCTTCCAGTAGCCCGTGGGCATCACCGGTTGTCTTAGTAAAGAAAAAAGACAGCTCGTGGCGCTTCTGCATTGACTACCGTCACCTCAATAGGATAACAAAGAAGGATGTTTATCCCCTGCCTCGCATTGATGATGCTCTTGACTGCCTTTACAGATCCCAATACTTTTCATCAATTGACCTCCACTCTGGCTATTGGCAGATTAGCGTCGATGAGATAGACCGCGAGAAAACTGCCTTCGTCATACCGGACGGTCTGTACCAATTTAAAGTCATGCCCTTTGGATTATGCAATGCGCCAGCTACATTCGAACGCATGATGGACTCTCTCTTGCGTGGCTTGAAGTGGTCTACATGCCTCTGTTACCTCGATGATGTGATTGTGTTTTCGCCAAACTTTGAGAGCCATCTGCGGGGCCTCACAACCATACTCTCAGTGTCTCGCAGGGCTGGCGTTCAGCTAAACTCCTCGAAGTGCCATTTCGGTCGCTGTGAAATTAACATGTTCGGCCATCTCGTAAACGCCGCCAGAATCCAACCTGATCCACAGAAAGTTCACGTCGTGCGAAATTTTCCTGTACCTTGTTCAGCAAACGATGTCCATAGTTTTCTGGGCTTATGCTCTTATTTCCGGTGATTTGTGAAAAGTTTTGCCGACATCGCTCACCCTCTCACTGACCTTCTTAAGAAAGACGTCTCCTTCTCTTGGGGACCACTGCAGGAGAAAGCCTTCTCTACCCTGATTGAGCGGCTTACAACTTCCCCAATTCTGTCTCACTTTGAGCCTTCTGCGCCCACCTTACAACTTCCCCAATTCTGTCACACTTTGAGCCTTCTGCGCCCACTGAAGTACGAACTGACGCGAGTAGTCTTGGCATCGGTGCTGTCCTCGCTCAGCATCAACAGGGCCAAGACCGTGTCATCGCTTACGCTAGCCGCCGCCTTTTCACGCCCGAGCGAAATTACTCCATTACTGAGAGAGAATGTCTCGCGCTCGTATGGGCGGTCGCGAAATTTCGGCCGTACATTTTCAGTCGGAGCTTCTGCGTCATAACCGATCATCACGCCCTCTGCTGGCTTTCCTCTTTGAAGGACCCAACTGGACGACTTGCACGTTGGGCATTGCGTCTACAAGAATATACATTTTCTATTATGTATAAGTCAGGGCGCCTGCATAAAGACGCTGACTGCCTGTCCCGCAATCCCATGGATCAACTGGATGATACCGATGCAGACTCGGACATCAGTGTTCTATAGCTCTCCGGCTTCCTCCATATTAGCGACAAGCAGTGCAAAGGTCCTGTTCTTCGAACACTTATGGAATGCCTAAGCTCCTCACCCAATGACCCGTCCCTCCGGATGTTCACCTTGCGCGATGGAACTTTATACCGTCGTAGCGTTTGTCCTGACGGCCCGGAGCTCCTCCTAGTCGTTCCCAAGCACCTTCGACTCGCCGTGCTCCAGCAACTTCACGACGCTCCTACTGCTGGACATCTGGGCATCACTCGTACATACGGCCGCCTGCGGTGCCGCTTCTTCTGGCCCAGCATTTATCGCTCTGTGCGCCGTTATGTCACTTCTTTCGACCTGGTGGTGGTGGTAGAAACATTTTATTCAAGAAGTTAATAAGAGAGTTGCTTGCTGTGCGCCTGAGTGGCAGCCCCTATTCCGGGACGCCATTGGAGATGGCCGCTGCCCGGGCGCGCGCCACCAAGGAACGTTGAGCTTCCAAGGTAAAGCAGCCGAGCAGGTACTGTGTCAGCGCCGGAAGACGCCTGCTATGCCTCCCGCTGGTTTGCTGCAACTAGTTGATATCCCTGCAGAGCCCTTCTTCCGTGTGGGCCTAGACCTCCTTTGCGCCTTTCCAATTTCCATCAAAGGAAATAAATGGATTGCTGTAGCAACCGATTATGCCACGAGATATGCCATCGCACGAGCGCTACCAACCAGCTGCACTACAGATGTCGCCGACTTCTTACTATACAACGTCATCCTGTACCACGGCGCCCCTCGCCAGTTGCTGACGGATCACGGCCACTACTTTCTATCGAAGGTCGTCGATGATCTGCTCTGCTCCTGTTCTACAGAACACCAGATTGCTACCGCATACCACCCTCAAACGAACGGCCTCACCGAGCGACTCAGCCGCACGCTAACTGAAATGCTGGCCATGTACGTTTCCGACGATCACTGCGACTGGTACGTCGCTTCACCATACATCACTTTCGCATACAACTCGTCCCGTCACGACACTGCCGGATTTTCACCATTTTACCTGTTGTATGGCCGCGACCCCACCTTGCCCTTTGACACGTTGCTACCTTCTGCAGTACAATCACCCAGCACTGGTTATACTCGCGATGCTATTGACTTAGCCTCCCAGGCCCGAGAAGTCGCCCGTCATCGCCTCACAGTCTCGCAAGCTTCTCAAAAGCGACGCTACGACCTTCGGCACCGAGACTCCCATTTTTCACCTGGTTCCCTTGTCCTTCTCTGGACGCCTTCACGTCGCGTTGGCTTGTCAGAAAAACTACCTTCCCGTTATTCTGGTCCGTACCAGATCTTACGCCAACTGTCCAACATAACATACAAGATTGCCCCAGTCGCTCAGCCTTCAGTGCCTCCCAACGTCACCAGCGATGTTGTTCACGTCGTCAGGCTCAAGCCCTATGTCCCCCCATTAAGTGAGGCTCTATAACTTGCACCCACTGGGGGGGGGGGGTGATGTTACGGTGAAGGAAAGGAAGAAGTTGAATTGGACTAGAGGAAGATGAAGTCTGGCTGTTGCCTGAACGCCATATACCTCAGGTGTAAATATACGTTATTTTACACACGTGGACCTGCTTTGTTCCTGCAACAGTATTAACTACAGGCATATTTCCTAAACAAATGCAGACTTCACGCATTGTTCCAGTCTTCAAGCATGGTGATAAGGGGGCACTAAACAACTATTGACCCATTTCGATAATTCCAGTGTTTTCTAAAGGTATTGAGAAATTGATGCATATCAGATTGCTATCATTTTTTAATCACCACAATTTGTTTCAAAACTTTCAACATGGGTTTAGGAAGCATCGCTCTACCGAAACAGCCCTCTTGACTCAAAAAGAAATAATTATAGGTGCATTCAGTCGTAATCAAATGGCATTAGGCCATTTGATTACGATTTGAGCCGATTTTTCCAAGGCATTTGACTTAATTGATCATACCATCCTTCTTAGCAAATTAGAAAACTATGGTGTGCGTGGAACAGCGCAGGCGCTTTTAGAATCCTATCTTTCAAACAGGACACAATTCGTAGATACAAACTATGAAACATCTGCAAGGAAGCCGGTCGTTGCTGGTATGCCACAGGGAAGCATTCTAGGGCCACTCTTTTTGATTTACATAAATGATATTGTACACTGCACAGACAACGCAAAATTTGTCTCTTATGCTGACAACACGACAGTTTTTATTACAGGGAACTTGGAAACAGAGATAGAAGCGATGGCTAACAAAACGCTGTCTAACCTAGATGCCTGGGCCACGGTGAATTCTTTAAAAATAAACCCTTCAAAAACACAAGTTATTTTGTACAAGCCTGAAGGAAAAACGCTGACAAAGAAGTTTAATTTATTTTTGGGCTCTCAGCAGTTAGAGTTGGTGGATTCTGTTAAAACCTTTCGAATACATTTTTCAAAGCACCTTGCATGGAATGTACATGTTGAAAACCTCCATTCAAAGATGTCATCTGCCATTGATGTCCTTGCACGTATGCGATGTATTCTTCCTACAAAGGTGAAGATTATGATCTACAATGCGTTAGTGTCCTCTATGTTGCAGTACTGCAGTGTAGTGTGGTGTATTACTGGCGTAACAAATTTGCGCAAGCTGTATTTGCTGCAGAAAAGAGCCATACGACATATTGCTGCTGTACATTATGCTTCTTCTACAAAACTTCTTTTTACAAAGTACGAAATTCTTCCAGTATTCTGTTTATATAATTATAGGCTGATGTTGTGTTATAAAGCTTTTGTTAAGTATGGTACCAATACCATAATTAATCTTGCTTAGTTAAAAGCAAACACAAGTGCTCGTTGAACCAGGCATAAAGAAATGTGGACTGTACCCACCCCTAGAACTTCTTATGATGAACAATCTTTGTCCTATAGGCTACCTTCCCTTCTGAATCTATTAAACCATGGAGATTTTGACTCTTCATGTAATCAAAATTCTCTCATTAAACGTTTCGCCCAGTCCATTTATTTTCAGGAATATGTAGTACATCCTTTTGAATTTTTTTCCCCTCTACTTGTCGATCGCTGTTTTTCATGTTCATGCCATTTCAAGCCTATGCAATTGGGTTGTATTGTTCTTGCGCTTTGTTAAATTTTTTTTGCTCGATGTTATATAATATTCGTTGATTTATTTGAACTCTTTGTGCATGAGTTACCGTCATCCTGCTGTTTTGCCAACTGTAAGGGGTCGGGACCTCGTCAAGCTGCTCAAGCTTTTAGTCCTGTACTCCTCCTATTCCAAGGCAAATATAGTTGATTGCTATATATATATATATATATATATATATATATATATATATATATATATATATATATATATACAGGGTCTCCCATCTAACTTTAGCCAGAGTTTAAAAATATGTGAATGCCATGTATTTGGACAGAACCAAGGTAATGTTGTTTGCCGCTGCTTGGAGCTACTGAAATTATTTTTTTCATTCAACCTAATTAGATAATTAGTCTTAATTAAGAAATCAATTTCTAAAATATTATAAATAGATGAAAATTGTCAATGAGAAACTTATAGAGCAACATGAAAAACTCGTGATACAGCTTTCTGCTGCTTAATATGTACATAAAAGTTTTTTCGAGCATGAAAGGAGCCCGCGAATACACACAAAATTACCACACGACTGGCCGCTCAAGGCACTTTGCATGTATTTGCGGGCTTCTTTCATGCTTGGAAAACACTTTTATATAGCATGTATTGAGCAGCAGAGAGCTATATCGGGAGTTTTTCATGCTGCTCTACAGTTTTCTCATTGACACTTTTAGTCTAATTATAATATTCAAGAAGTTGATTAATTAAGACTAATTATGTCATTAGGCAGAATGCAGAAAATAATCTGAGTATCTCAAAGTGACGGCAAACAGCATTACCTTGATTTTGTCTTGCTAAGTGGCATTTGCATATATTCAAATATTGATGCATGATACTTGGGAAACCGTATAACTGTCAGCCTTGATGCCTCTGAGGCTATGACCAAGCCTCTGGGGTATCGAGCCATAAGAGAATGTTAGTGGCAGTAAAATCAGTCAGGCAATAAACTTGTTAATTAGTTCATGCCAATATTTCTTGCAGTCATGGAAATGAAATTTAAAACATTGCCTACAGCATACTTTTAAGTGTTTTCACTCCTCAGATAAGGTTAGTGTCGTTTTGCAACTCTATGGCGGTAGTAATAGCAGGAAAGGACCACTTTTCTGCAGATAGCATTTCTAAAATTAACAATAGCGGCTCTCATAGAGAAGTGGCAGCGTACATAATTACCAGCTTCTTTACCGAACACAGCATGCCGCATATTTAAAATATAGGTTAAATTTTCATGAACCAAATTAAATTCTCTCATATTAACTCAAGCAGCCATGGATCATATTTTGTTCAAAATGGGCAAAAAGAAAACTGCAAGTCATTACACAGATTGTTAAATACAGAATAATATATAAAAGTAAGCAATGGGCTACCACTGTTTCAATGGCAGAAATAAGAGAGTTCGCTTGGCAAACCACATCAAGGGGTATCAGAGGCAAGGATGCATGACTGGATTGGTGCAAGTATTCATTGGCCCCCATCAGCATGCGCAGCAGCTTGTCTATTCAATGGGACCGTGTTTTGATTAATCATATTTCACGCCAGACATTGCGCACTTCAGCATCACTAGTGGCCAGACTTCTCTGCCCTGGGAAGTCAAAGTCTGAACTAATCGAGAGTTTTTAGTTAAGTGGTTCCAAAATGCATTAAGAACATGCTGCACCGGTAACAATTTTGAGACTTGTTTGAGTTAGTTGTAGTCTGCACGAGGTCAAGCATACAGCAAAAGCTTGCTTCCTCATGAGGAACGTACGTATACACATCTGTGAATCGCCTTATCCTAATCTCCATGACCTTCTTATACTTTGTATCCCTGCCCCTGCCTTCCCCTAGCTCCAAGACTTTCTTGTAGTGAAGCCCTTCACCCTGTGGAGGTAGCTTGTTCTTAAAGTGTGAGTGACGCCCACTGTGAAGCGATCAACCTGGCCATTCAGGTTTTTGGTGCAGCTTCTTGGTGGCGTGCTCTTACACACTGGGATGAGGGGGTTTTTGCAAAGAAGTGTTTTGTGCAGGAAGTCAGGCAAAGCGCTCTCACAATCGCTTTTCAAGCTATCCATTTGTGCTGTGAGCTGTCATGCTCCCCACACACACCTACTTTACTGTTCACATGTGCTGTCTGTGACAGCTTATGCTCATTGTTGCTGAAGAAGTGAGATTCTTCCACTTCATGCCAGTGGCACGAAGATTGCAGTGGCAGGCATATCATGTTTTCTGGGAGGAGTCTTTCCTGCATTCTTGACTGTCGAACTAGATCTGAATCATCACTAGTACTCTGTATGCACCAGGTGACTCATGGAAAGCTTCTGGATTCATAAGAATAGGCTAGTGTGGATCCATGTGTTAAGTAAAAATAAATGTATTGTTAGTGGAAAGGAACAGTCAACCTAACTCTTGTAAAGAATGCCCCCTCTAATGCCTGATTTTTCCTCAGGGTACAATTTGCAAGTTCTGCAACTTTACATGTTCTGTCACAAATGAAACAACAGGCTGTATTATATACATACTATGTTATTGTAGACATTTATTATCATTATCTGCCAAGAAAAGCATTGGTGTTCCGTGTAGTTTTGTACAGCACTGCCAAATGAAGGATTTCTCGTAAAGTACATTGAACACCAATACATTTAGCTGCAAGTTTGCAGATATATATTTCAAAACTTGTGGTAGTCTCAAAATTCTTGCTCAGTTGACATCCCTCAAGCACTGACCAGCTTCAATTCCACAGTTGCTGTTTGTGCTGTGCTACTGAGAGAAATTTGGTTAATGAGTTCATTGGCAATTTTCACAATTTCTAACTGTTGGTCAGAAAAAAGTGATATTTTTGTCTTGAATTCTTATTTTTTATATGTAGACTTGTTGCTGAAACATTCCATGTACTACTATACACAGTCCTCTGCTGGTAGTGTAATAGCATGCAGTTCTGTGCAAGGCTAAAAGAAACTGCGCATGTGTGCTTCTGCTAATGTGTTTGTAATTTATTTTCCTCCAGAACTGTTTTTGTTAGGGGTGTGTGAATATTCAAAAATTTCATCTTTAATATTGATATTCAATTCGAGAACTAGGTTTTCAAAAATTTTTGAATATTCCATTGGATAGGAATATTTGAAACAAATCTATTATATTGATGGTTGTGCACTAGCAAACATGGTTTTTAGCGTTTATTTCTATCTAATCTAAGAAAGTGTGTCTGATGTTGTGCTGAGTTTTGGGATAATTTCGTATTGCTGCCGAAGTTTCGCCTGTAACACATGCTTATTCACTGGCTGTATAAGCTCTACAGGAAACCCAACCTCTCAGTAGCGAGGGGCTTGGGCTTGCAAACAGTGAGGGTGCAATCTCTTGCAAGTTCCATTCCCAATCCTGAGCTTATTGAATGAAAGCAAATGCTCTAAGTGACGGCTGATACAGGGTCTAATGTCTTGGCGTTTACGGGAAACTGATGCAGTACGATAAGGCACAGGTTGGCGAGAATAGACAACTAGTGGAAATTACTCAATTTTCCAAAGCTAACATGGGCCAAATACACAACCTTTTAGTGTAACGGCTTACTAGTTTTTTACCACTGATAATGTAATTGCTTTGTTCCAACATCATGTTAAAATAAACCAATTTGCTAATAAATGCATGTACATATCGTTATTTGATATCCAATTCAATATTCGATTGTAAGTATTCATATTCAATTGGTATTTGAATATCTTGATATTCGCACACCCTTAGTTTTTGTTTAGCATGGCAGCCTTTGGTTAATACTTAATGTGGCGGTTTGTGCTTTGTGTTTCAGTATTTTAGCCTCTCACTTTCACTACACTGCCTAAGAAACTTCTGTTGCAGTGGTTTTCTTTTGTTAGCCATTACATTACTTTTTGTACTTGCATCTTCTTTTCTCTTAGTGGCAGAGTAACAAAAGTGAAAGCCTCCCGACGCTGTCTTCAGTTTGGGAGGAAAGCATGGTCATCCAAGGAAATCCAATGTCTCTCGAGAGCTTTCTGCTTTCCCCATGGAAAACAAAAACTAGAAATGTACGGCGGCGTCTAGTCTTCAGTACGCCAAAAAAGCCTTCAGCGCCTAAGATGACCGAAGACAGCATGCACTTGGTGGCAACCAAGGGGAATAAAAAAGATGCTACAACTGAAACATATGCTGAAGTCAGCATTCAGACTGACGTACTTGACCAAACTTTTGGACATGACAGCACTCAGACAAACCTGTCAAGCACCTTCAGGAAGAATGACCAAAGGGAGGGTTCGTTACCTCTACACCATGCGTTAGTACAAACTGATGATGACAAGAAATCTACTGTGATCATGGGCACACAAACTGACATTGAATGCGAGGTAAGGAAGCACATATTTTCTTGGAATAATGAGTCTAAATATCTACCGATTGCAGATATTGTGCATTGCCAAGGAATTTTACGGCTTCAGATGGAAACTCGAAAAGGCACACTAAAGGGAAGCACTCCTGAATCGCTTTCAGTTGATATGGGTTCTTTCAAAACTAGATTTTTGTTAATTTCATGGTTGATTAATAAAAGAATGAAAGCTTTAATTTCAATTTTTAAAATTTCGTGCTGAACCTTCTTTTGCCATTATATCAGTGTGACGACATGGATTTAAAAGTGTTTTTTTGTAATTCAGCTGTGATGCCTCAGTAAAAGTCCACGTTCAGTCTTTGGCTCCTTTTGAATACAATGTTCGTTGATTTTTACCCACTTAAAATAATGGAGTCTCATTTTTGCATCTTTCCTGGCTTATCCAGCCTTCTGTCACAGTAAGAGTGGCTTTTTTGGTGTTTTAGGAGGGTAATTTACTAAAACTTGACTTATTTTTCTTTTTGGTGTCCCTTTAACTCTTTCCTTACTGTTACGAATGTCCTCATTTCAGTGCTTTTACATTTTAACATTGTATTTCCTGACGGAGCAGTCGCAACCTATACTGTGCTACATGAAATGATATCTTGATCACAGGTGTTTTGAATGTATATATGGCAGTAATAATTGCTCTGACAATCTTCAGGAATTCTAATGTGAAACTTCAAAGAAGCATGTCAAGGAACACGAATGATAGTAGTAATATATATATAACTGAGGATAAAAGAAAATCTGAAATATGGAAAACATGCGCCTAGTTCCTGTTTCAAAGTTTTGTACGTCTGATCACGAAAACAAAACAAAAAATCTGAAGAAGTTTTTTGGCGTCACCACTAGCCACGGGGGGGGGGGGGGGTAATGTCAGTGCTGTGTGGGAAAGCCATAGCTTAGCAAATGTGAAAATGGGTAAGTTCCTATTGTACAGGGAGCATTTCTTTTTACTCATTTTAGCAGGCAGCTGGTTTGCTGTTATAACTATATTCTTTAGGCTAACAAAGCAATGTTTGTCAGGTCAGGGAGCACACAGACACCTCCTCTTACTTTATTATTGCATTCAATCATCTTTTCTATGCAAGCAAGATGGTCTAGTGTGCATTCTACTGGCGCTGGAGCCTCCACATGTTTTCTTCAGTTCCTGTACAGTGCTCTACAGTGAAGTGGGGTCTTGCACAATATCTTACAGTAATGAATAAGGGCATTTGCACAGGCGGTGCTCCAAATGCCAGAGATTAGACGGCTATTCAAGCTTCAGTAGAATGTAAGTCTGAATTTGACTGTGTGCTCTGGTGTGAGTGGAAGCCCTACACCATGGGAAGGGTTGCTCGTAATAATTTGTACATGCACTGTCGAAACACTGATGGATAAAAGCAACCCATGGTGGGGAAAATAAAGTCGCTTTTCATATTAGTAGAACACAATTAATGATGTAACATGCAGTCATGATCATCTATCATTTTTGGAGACATAGTTAAAACAGCATATCATTGAATCAGAAAATTGACCAACCGAGAGAATCTTTTGTGCCTTCACTGCTGCTGTCATTTAAAACTTAAGTTGCCAAGTTAAGTAAAGCGCAAATTTTGCATTTCTTCATAGAAGAAGTACTAGAAGCACTGGAAGCTAGTTTGGACTATAGCTCTAGTCAAAGTTTTATTTTTCCAGACTCCCCAATCTACCAAAAAGTTTAAAATCTGACAAATAGTTAAAGTTCATTCGTCATTTCAGACAGTGCATGATGTTGGTAATAGAAGAAATGCCACGGAAAAGTTTAACAATGCATAGAAAAACAGTAAGTCAAATTGATCTAATTCTGTAGGTGCAATAACGAATGGCCTATGGCACCTGCTACTATGGAAATTGTGAGAAGTTGTAGTTTAGATAGCCCAGCAAGTTTAGCCAAAACATTTTTAATTCGCTGTACAGTCAGTGCAGACTAAAATGTGAACAAATGAGAGTAAGCAACAGCACATTTTATTATTTCCACATTAGTCAGTGCGCATTATAATTAATGTGTGAAAAAAAAAAGTGTTCCTTTGGTTTGGTTCCCGTTGGTTCCCAGACTGAGAAAACCGCGCAGGCTCAATCAACTATGACCGATCTTGCTCACGTCTTGCCTGGGCAAACTTTTTTAACGAATCGTACTTACTCAAATTGAACAACCCATGGATGAACATGGACTACACCCCAATTGCATGTACGGATTCCGGAAAGGCATGTTAGCACAGGATGTCTTCCTGCTCCTCATGGAAGAAGTACTCAACCCACAACCGGGCAGCAACAACAACATACTCCTAGCCCTGGATGTGGAAAAAACCATTGATAATATAGCACACGAAACCATCCTAGATGGCCTCGCCACCATAGGATGCGGAGAGTGAGTATATCAGTATACCGTCGCTTTACTCACTCACTACAAAGCCCGCATCAGCATAGCAGACATACAATCAGACATATAGCATCTACCGTATGAAGGTACTCTGCAAGGATCAATACTGTCTCCTTTCCTCTTCAACATGGGACTTAGAAAACTTGCATTACAACTGGAAAACATCCCGAAACTCGGATGTGCCTTCTATGCTGACGATATCACCCTATGAGCAATCAAGGGTTCATACGGCGACAGAGGAAACACATTACTGAGAGCTATTGAACACATCGAGTCATACATAACTACAGCAGGAATGAGATGTGCCTCACACAAGTCTGAGTTCCTTCAAATCTGGCCCAGGCAAGCTAAGAAACATCAAGTCCTGCCAATACACCTCGAGATTGCAGGGCAAACCATAAAGCGCGTACCGACAACATGCTTACTAGGTATGCACATCCAGGAGAAAAACGGCATAAAGGTAGTTTTAAAGAAATTGAATCACGTCTAAGAACCATCACGTCACTCATCGCCAGAGTAGCGCACAGCAAAGATGGCTTCACAGAGGGCAAAACCATAAGAATGGTACAAGCCCTCATCATCAGCCGTGTCATGTACGCACTCCCATATCAAGTCAAGTGCAAAAGAGAGACCGAGCGCATGGACACTCTTATAACAACGGTCTACAAAATGGTCTTACAGCTACCGTCAGGCCTAAGCACAAAGAAATTACTAGCACTAGGGGTATACAACACCTTTGAGGAGCTAGCAAGCGCGACGCTCATAGCGCAGATGGAGCACCTCAACAAGACACAACAGGGAAGGCACCTTCTTCAATGGCTAGGGTTCCTGCTGACACCCCAGTACTGCTAAGAAGAAACACAACTCCTGCCTAACCAAATTAGAGAGAACTTTGTAGTAGACCCTGTCCCCAAGAACATGCACTCCACCCACAATCAAGAGAGGAGAGCAGTGCCTGTCTGCATGTTGCACAAACGCTGTTTCAGAGACCTAGATACATACTACACAGATGCTAGCCTGTATCCTTCATTGCCACGTCGCGAGATGAAATACACAATCGCCTTCATCAGTCAGGGGAACCTGGTAGCCTCTGCCTCCATCGCCACTGGATGCAGCCCAGCAGCAGAAGCAGCAGTGATTGCTCTCGCACTTCACGATGCCGAGAGCAAGCGAAGGTCTGCCCGCTTCCTTATGAACTCATAAGTGGCATGTTATTTATACATTAATGGAACACTCCCTATACAAGCCATTCAAATCTTGGGCTGCTCATGTTCACTAGAATGGACCCACTGTATCATCTGGTGCCCCGGGCATGAAGGCCTATGGGGCAACGAAAAGGCGGACTGTGCAGCTCGAGGTCTCACTAGCCGAGTAGCAGACCACACCGTCCTTCAGCCCTGGACAGACCGACTAGTGACCAACGAGTTATTAACCACAAGTCAACAAATACTGCAGGACCAACGTCTCTAAAGAACACAATATGCTCCCCCACGCAAAGCTCTCAATAAACTCCAGGCCAGGGTCTGGCGCCGCCTGCAAGCAAACACATATCCACATTTTTCCTGCCTACACGCCATCTCTCCAGACAGAAGATATACGTCTCAGACATGTCCCTGGTATAGCAACCACACAGCGACACTCTCGCACATAACACATGAATGCACCTACCATCCTGGCCATAGGCTGAAAGTTTTCATTTTTCTGGGAGGGGCTGGGGCCCGACCAGCTTTACGAACCCCGTAGGTGTGTGTGTGTGTGTGTGTGTGTGTGTGTGTGTGTGTGTGTGTGTGTGTGTGTGTGTGTGTGTGTGTGTGTGTGTGTGGTGTGTGTGTGTGTGTGTGTGTGTGTGTGTGTGTGTGTGTGTGTGTGTGTGTGTGTGTGTGTGTGTGTGTGTGTGAGAGAGAGAGAGAGAGACGCGAGCAGAAGGTTGCAGACGGAGACAAACATGGTTGCCCAAACACTGCCTTTATTCTTCGTCTACCTCTTTCTCCACTATTGCACTGTACTGTCTTATTGTGCGGTTCGTTACACGGCTCCCCCCCCCCGCCGAGAGAGGCGTAGGTAGAAGGGCGGTTGATACAGTCATAATGTCCTCGCATATGAACAATGTCAGTCTGGCAGTCTGGTGAGGTCCAGCAGTGCTCAGGTGGTCGAGACTGGCGGTTGCACTCTGGACGACATATGCATGCCCCGATGAAGGAAGGTTTAGACGCATGGGAGCCGTGGGAACTCAAATGTCGTTGCCACTTATAGGCGTGCGGTGTCTCCTGCTCGAACCTTCGGTTTACTGGTTCATTAAGGCGACGTCTCTGTTGGTCCGGTAAGCCTGGGAAGTGCCTATGTTGTTTTTGTCGTCGTGCACAGCGTCATCATAGGAATCCTTGCGATAGGAGCAGTCCTGATAGGTGGTGCTGACGGTGTACTCGGCGATGTTTTTTTCTTGCAAACCGTCGTGTTTGTTGGGCCAGCTTTGGAGTTCAGTCGGCCATGCCCAATTGTCTTGCACACTGACATTTTCCTTGTTGCAACTGTTATTTATGTTGTTGATGTTGATCTTTGTGATGTTGTTGCAACAGTTGTTGATGTAGCGTATCTGCTGGAATATGCCTTTGATTGCTTGCACAAATTGATGTGGAGATGAAGGAGTAGCTTGTATACTGCTTCTTTTTGTGAGAGTTGTCTGATGGCGAGTTCAGTGATCCAGGCTTCTCATAAGACTCTTCCGAGGCTGCTGTGACACCATTCAGAATGCGCTCTTTTGTCATTTGACAGTGTACAATGCTGCTTGGCGGCGTGCGAAGCTTCTGAAGTGGCAGTGGCTTGTTGAGGTGCAGGACGCAGAAGAAGGCTTGAGAGTCGTGGAGCACCTTGATCTCTATACGTACGTTGCTCCAAATTCTCTTCGCCTTGAAAGTTACATGCATTGGTACTGATATTCATATTCTGGTTTCGTCTTGGCAGTAAGCAATTTGGCTTCATTTCATGAGAACAACTGACTGTTGTGGTATTTTCTCGATTCGTGTCGCTGAAACTGAAGTTTGTTTCCATGCTGTTT
Source organism: Dermacentor variabilis (assembly GCF_050947875.1). Classification (NCBI taxonomy): domain Eukaryota; kingdom Metazoa; phylum Arthropoda; class Arachnida; order Ixodida; family Ixodidae; genus Dermacentor; species Dermacentor variabilis. The sequence goes on along the minus strand of NC_134568.1, from coordinate 265,431,934 downwards.
CGAGTTCCTGGTGATTGAGTGCTGGAAGATGTCGCAGCGGATGTGGCTCGATCATGTTCTCTCAAAGAAAGGTTGTCTGTCTGCAATGCCGTGGCGTTGTGCTCAATCATGTAAAGCATGCACTGCGGCCTAATGTCCATACAAGAGTCGTGTGGCTTGAAAGTGCGTAGTGATCTGCGCATTCAAGATGAGCAGTGGAATCCATCCGAAGCTTCAACAACGACGTCAGCTCTGCAGCTTGCTGAAGACATATGTATTGCTGACTGATGTGCGGAGGTCAGACCTGGTTCAATGTTGGATTTCAAAGGAGTGAATAGGCGTGCGGATCGTTTAGTGAGCAGTGGCTCTTCATTTATTGGGAATGTCAAGTTCATGCCAAACGTGCGATTGCGCGTCCTCTTTGTGGGAAAATCATGGCAAGGAAATGTCGCCGAGGATCTGCTAATATCGGGCTTTGTTTCGGAATGATGATAATCGCTACATGGAAACTGTGTGTGACTGTGGCGACCCAGTTCAAATGTCTGCAGCTCGTGGATAATGGAGGGGTCGTAAAGTTTAAATTGGCTGATCATTTCGTCTTTGATTTTATTCCATGATTCATCATTTTCAAATATGTGCGGGAGGCAAACGAAATGCCTCACCGGTGACGTAATCGTTGAAATTTGTGACCATATCCCGTTGCGACCATGATGCAGTGGATATGTGGAACTCGAAGAGGCAAAACCAATCTTCCAGGGGCCTATCGTCCGCTGATCTGGTGTACTTGGGTATGTCCAAGGCTTGCACTGATGTGGTCATGATGCTGGTCAGTGTCGGTAGTGGAGCTGTGCGCTCCGGATTCATGCCGAGGTGTTGAGTACTTGCATGATGATGTGAGGCCGATGAGATGGCTGCCAGGTCATTATCCTGTCGACTTGTGTGACACGAGCAGGAGGTTGCAGACAGAGACAAACATGGTCGCCCGAAGAACACTGCCTTTGTTCTTTGTCTACCTCTTTCTCCACTACACTATTTCACCGTACCATCCTATTGTGCGGTTTGTCACACACACACACACACACATTTATTGCAACAAAGATGAGTAGCCTGCCTGCGCCACAGCATCATAGCTACCAGCATGAACTCGTGGTTGCTGTCCTTCGCCGAACGCTTGTGACTGCTACCCGTTCGCGCCCGTTGCTAACAAATCTCTTAGCAAGTGGTAGAGGTACTGGGTTTCGACCACCCTGGAACTTCGGAGTCGGACTCTACCCCCATCACGCCCGACGACGCACGCACTCCTCCAGCTCCTCCAACGGTGCTGGCCACCTTGGTTTGTGGTGCCTTGCATCAGTGAGATCCCCCTATCTTCTCCGGCACAGATGACAAAGACGTTGAAGATTAGATCTCGTCTTATGAGCGAGTGAATGCCCATAACCAGTGGAACGATATTACCAAGTTAAGAAACGTTGCATTCTATCTTACGGACGTTGCAAAACTATGCTTTCTAAACCATGAAGCCGACCTCACTTCGTGGTTGGTCTTCAAGACCAACTTTACCCAAGTTTTCGGTCGGCCAGCAGAACGAAAGCTTCGTGCAGAACAACGTTTGTGCACACGATCTCGAGAGGCCGGAGAGAACTTCACGAGCTACATTGAGGACGTTGTTGATCTTTGCAAACGGATGAATGCGTCGATGTCAGAGGAGGAGAAGATCAAACATATAATGAAGGGTATTCAGGACGACGCATTTCAAATGTTATTATCGAAGAGTCCTCACACTGTCACTGAAGTGATAGAATTGTGCCAGAGTTACGAAGAGTTGCGCAGGCAACGGCTTCACACCCGACGTCCCACCCCGCCCGCCGACTCTCTGTCAAGCCTTGGAGTCGACGACAACCATGCTGCTCTGTTCGTAAAAATTCAGGAATTCGTTCGCGCAGAGGTCGCCCGCCAGCTATCTTTGATATCTTCTGTCCAGGAACCGCCACCTGCTTTGCATCCTACGATCCGCGACTTCATTCAAGAGCAAGTATCTGAAGCCGTTCCTCCAGCCGCTGAGCGGACACCAGTTACGGCACCTCTCACTTACGCTGAAGCAGTTTCCCCATCTCGTCCACAAACGCCCTTGCCGCCCTCTATGCATTGACCACCGACATTTTTCCCACCATCTATGCTGCTTCACGACCGACGGCATTTTGCTCCTATGCTGCTACCCGACCGACAGCGCTTTCCGAATCCTCAACCACGACTTGGACCTTGCCCCCATCAGTGGCGCACCTTCGATGACCGCCCAATACGTTTTGCTTTCGGTGGTGCTGGTCACGTGGCACGCCATTGTCGTCGTTGCATGCTTCCTCTTCAGGACATCCGGCGAGCGCCACCTTTCCGCGCTCCGTTTTCCTCTTCACCTTCCAGCCTTCCTACCTCTTCCTTTTCTCCTGACTGCCCAACCACCTCTACCCGCCGCTCACCATCTCCCTGTCGTCACTCGCTTTCTCCGATACGGCACCGTCCCGTGTCCACCGAGCAGGAAAACTGATGGCCGCAGTTCCCGAGGCACAAACTGCATCCACGTCACAATGCCCAAGTCCTCGTCCCTCTCCAGCCAATGTAATTGAAGTCTCTGTCGAAGGAATCACCGTCCTGGCACTTGTAGATACAGGAGCCACCATATCTGTAATTTCCGCCGAACTCTGCCGCCCACTACGAAAGTTTTGATGCCTCGCTCTGACTTCTCCCTTCGAACCACGAACATTCAAAATATAACGCCTCTCACTGCCTGTACTGCTCGCGTCTTCATTCAAGGTCTATGGCATACCGTTGAATTCGTCGTGCTGCCCTCGTGTTCCCATGACATTATATTAGGCTGGTACTTCCTTGCAAATAATGAAGCCGTTATTGACTGTTGTCACGCCGAACTCGAACTTTCTGCACTTTCCGACCTAGCTACAGACTATCGAAAATGGCCCTTCTAGTGTTACACTGTTTGTGTCCGAAGACAATGCTGTCCCTCCACGCTCTTCCCTGCTTGTTCCTGTGTCGTGCGCCACTATTTCTGATGGCACTGTCCTCTTTACGCCCTCTGAGGTGTTCATTCGCCGCCGATGTTCTCCGCTGCCCTTTGCTCTCCTTACTCTTCGCAGTGGCGTCACAAAAATGGTCGTCGACAATCCCACGGCCTGCCCTTTAGCTTTATTTCATGGTGAATGCCTAGGCTTTGTTCAACCGATCGACACCTTTTGCATCTTTGAAGCTCCTGCCGTTTCTACTTCTGCGGAACTTGGCGCACTTACTTGTGACCCTGCGGTTGATCAGTCACTCCTCAACACTTTCCACTGCTCCGTCGACGATGGCACGTCATCTTCAGAACGAAGCCAGCTTATTGCTCTCCTGCAGAGGTTCAGCACTTCTTTCGACAGCTATGCTTCCGGTTTGGGCCGCACATCGAGCGTTTTTCACCAGATAGATGCCGGCAGTCATGCACCTTTACGGCAGCGCCCTTACCGAGTATCCACCTCTGAGCGCCGTGTCATTGACCACCAGGTTGCTGCCATGCTCAAGCGTGGCATTGTGCAGCCTTCCAACAGTCCCTGGGCATCACCGGCCGTCCTCGTTATGAAAAAGGATGGCTCTATTCGATTCTGTGTCGACTACTGACGTCTGAACAAGATAACGCACAAGGACGTTTACCCGTTACTGCGCATTAACAGCGCCCTCGACTGTTTGCAGGGAGCAGAGTTCTTTTCTTCGCTGGATTTTTGTTCCGGATACTGGCAAGCCCCTTTGGCACCATCTGATCAACCTAAAACAGCATTTGTAACACCTGACGGATTATACGAATTCATTGTAATGCCTTTCGGCCTGTGTAACGCTCCAGCCACTTTTGAGAGAATGATGGATAATATTTTACGCAGCCTCAAATCGAATACATGTCTATGCTACCTGGATGACGTAGTTGTCTTTTCCGCTGATTTCCAAACACATCTCAGCCGTCTCGAGCAAGGTCTGAAATGCCTTACAGACACAAGACATCAAGTTAACTTTAAAAAATGTCGTTTCGGCGGCCGAAAGCTCACTATTCTTGGCCATGTTGTATCGCGAGACGGCATCCTTCCGGATCCAGCCAAGCTCTGCTCTGTCACCGGCTTTCCGCAACTGAAGAAGTTTAAGGAGCTTCATAGTTTCCTTGGTTTATGCTCATACTTCCGACGTTTCATTCGAAATTTTGCTTCCATAAGTGCACCCCTGACAGCCCTTCTAAGTGTCGACAAAGAACTTTCCACTTGGTTGCCCGCCTGTGATGACGCCTTCACGAAATTATGCCACCTGCTAACCTCGCCACCTATCCTCCACCACTTTGATCCTGCAGCCCCCACAGAGGTCCACACCGATGCCAGCGGCGTCGGACTTGGCGCCGTACTCGCGCAACGTAAAGCGGGGTTTGATGAATATGTCATTGCCCATGCGAGCCGAACTCTGACAAAGGCCAAGGCTAATTACTCTGTTACAGAGAAGGAGTGTTTAGCCGTTATTTGGGCCCTTGGAAAATTCCATCCTTATTTTTATGGTCACCCTTTTGATGTCGTCACTGACCAACACGCCCTTTGTTGGCTGTCTACCCTTAAGGACCCATCTGGCTGACTTGCTCGCTGGGCCCTTAAGCTACAGGAGTACGACATCCGCGTTCTCTACCGTTCCGGCCGTAAACACACGGGCGCTGACGCCCTTTCTCGCTCACCGGTCTCCGCTGACTGCGCTTACCTATCCGCCCTTGAGCCCACACTTACATATCATGCACTGCGCAACATGCCGTCGGAGCAGCGCAAGGATCCCTGGATCAGTGCTCTCATCAGCATCCTTTCTGATCCATCCACCTCTTCACCATCTCACGCTCTTCGCCGCCAGGCTACCCACTTCTGCATTCGCGACGGCCTTCTTTATCGTCGTAATTACCTCTCTGACGGTCGCAAGTGGCTTCTCGTGATACCCCGCCATCTCCGTGACCTTATCTGCGATGCTTTCCACGCAGACCCTCAGTGCGCGCATGCTGGCGTCTTCAAGCCCTATGCTCGACTACGCATCCGATTTTATTGGCGCGGCATGTATAACTACGCCCGAAAGTTCATTCACTCCTGTGCTCAGCGCCAACGCCGAAAATTACCTCCCGGACAAGTCTACCCGTCACAACCCCTTCCCTGCCCTAGTCGGCCCTTTGATCATGTTGGTATAGACATATACGGACTGCTACCCTCCACTCTAGCAGGCAACTGCTGGATTATTGTTGCAGTGGATCACTTGACCCGCTATGCTGAAACAGCTGCTCTGCCGACTGCCACTGCCCGCGACGTTGCATCGTTTCTGTTATGACATTTCGTTCTTCGCCACGGTGCCCCTCGCGAACTTCTGAGCGATAGAGGCCGCGCCTTTCTTTCTGATGCTTTGAAGGCACTGCTCGACGAATGCCGAATCGTCCACCGCACCAGTACAGCGTACCATCCGCAAACTAATGGCATGACCGAGCGCTTCAACCGTACTCTTGGCGATATGCTCTCGGTGTACGTCGCCTCTGATCATTCAAACTGGGACCACATTCTCCCTTTCGTGACGTATGCGTACAACACTGCGGCCCAAGCAACTACTGGTTTTTCTCCTTACTTTCTCCTATACAGACGAGAACCTTCTACTACGCTCGATACCATTCTTTCATATGCACCTGACGCGTCCAAAGGTACTCCGCTATCTGAAGCTGCTCGTCATGCCAAGGAATGCCGCCAGCTTGCCCACTCTTTTTCCACCGAGGACCAGTGGCAGCAGCAATCCCATCAACCTGCCAACCGTTCTGCACCAACTTTTTCGCCTGGCCTCTCCTCAAAACTTGTCGCAAAATACCTAGGACCCTACTGAGTTCTGGAGCAAACGTCCTCCGTCAATTACATCGTAGAGACCCTCACGCCATCGACGGACCTACACCATCGCAGCCACGAACTTGTCCACATCTCTCGCATTAAGCCGTACTACGACCCAATTGTAGTCTCTTTGCCTTAAGCTGCCAGGATGGCGCCTTTTCTGCGGGGGGTGACTGTAACGAAGAAGAGTAGCCTGCCTGCGCCACAGCACCATTGCTACCGGCATGAGCTCGTGGTTGCTGTCCTTCGCCGAATGCTTGTGACTGCTACCCGTTCGCGCCCGTTGCTAATAAATCTCTTGGCGGTATATATATATATATAATTAATATTATTATTATTTAATTATCTCATTCGAGAAGTACTGTACTAATTATCAGTGTCAATGAGGCATTTATAAGCACCTCCAGGCACCCCCAAATGACATCTAAATGCTGTGTTTTCAGCGACGTACTAATTGCATGCAATTTTTTCCCGACTGGCAAACAAGCCTCACGAAATATGAAAAATATCACTTGACTGCGTTGCCACCCGCATCATAAAGCAGCGCCCTCAAATAAGCTAATTGAAAACAACTGCGTTGTCTATCGCAAACCCGAAAAGACAGCGCATCACCTTCATAATGGTATGGAAGGAGCACCAACAGCCGGCTTCACAGCTTTTCTATTATTCCTTCCTCTCTACGTCACACTTATCATCCGTCTCTCAAGGACAACTGATCACATTGATAACAAAAGTCCCCTGATAATGCGGCCGAAGCACTGCTCTGACCATGCATGAAACGCGAAAAGCAATGTAATAGCCACAGTATGTTTCAAAATCACGGCTTTGCTCATGCCATATCGACAGAGTGTGTGCGCAGCTATATTTTACACCAGAAACAAGAAACAAACAAAAAATACATCAGATTTTAGTGGGCCCTTACTATCTACGAATTCGTAAGTGCCGTTGAACACCAGCTGGTGCCTAGAGGACGTGTTTGAATAGGTCTCCTTCTGCAGCTACGCAGTACTGAGTCTGCTTTATCACATCTTCAGTGGCTTTCTTGATAACCAATGATCTAATTCTACGGCAGACATCCGTTATCCTCCGCGAGCAAAACCAGGAACGAGCTTGTCCACGCTGTCCCGATGCTGCAGCCCGGGCACAAGAACAGGCTCGTGCAGCCGAGCACGAGCAACAACCGCGTGCTGAGGATCCTGCAGCGTACCAAGCCGTTGTTTAATGAACTGTTGGGATTAACCAAGTGATAAACACCAGGGCCACACGTTTCAGCTTTGCTGGTTAACCATCTGTACAGAGTGCTTGGGCGGTGATTTTTTTCTTTATTTCCTTCATTTCCTTCTGTCCAATTCAGAAGAAGCCTGTTTGAGGGCGCTGCTTTATGATGCGGGTGGAGCGAAGTCACGTGGTATTCGTCATATTTCGCAGGGTTTATTTATCAATCGGAAAAAATTAGTACTCAATTAGTGCGTCACTGAAAATACCGCAGTTAGATGTCTCTTGGCTGTGCCTACAAATGCCTAATTGACGCTTTGATAATTATGATAGTATGTCTCGAGTTACATAATTAATTAGAATTGTCTAATTAAATCTCAGTAACTAAAAAATTACTGGCAGCTACTCCACTGTACTGGAAACAATATGCACTAGGTTTTCTTCGAGTAACACATTGCTTCTTTTTAAATCTTGGTGCATGATAGTTAATTAAGACATGCTGTATATATCTATAACATCTGCGTGCAAGTGACAATGTGTTTCCATCCCTAATCTATATCGTTAGCTATCCATTCCTTTAGAAATAACTGTTAATTGGCTACCTCCTTCTCCTTCAATATATAATGAACTTTGTGCTGAGTATATATTTAAATATATTGTGTATATGCATGGTGTTTACAGTGGAAATTTAAAACAATGTTGAAGTGAGAAAATACAGATGAGGCAGCTGCCGCTGGTACTTCTAATGTGCTTGTTCTCCTGTTGTCAGGATCTTCAGAAATAGGTTTGCGCCAACAATGAGGCAGTAAGCAATTAGCTACAATAAAATTTTAAGTGAAAAGGTCAAGGCAGGTCAAAAGAAACCTCAAATGATGTGGGTGACAAAACTCTGGTAATGTCACGTTAGGTGGGGGGGGGGCAGGCTTCAGCATCGCCAGCCCCCCCCCCCACGGCTGATACAGCGTCTAATGTCTTGGCGTTTACGGGAAACTGGTGCAGTATAATGAGGCACAGGTTGGCGAGAACAGTGGAAATTACTCAATTTCCTAAAGCTAACATGAGCCAAATACGCAATCTCTTAGTATAAACAGCTTACTAGTTCAATTTTTTTGCCAATGACAATGTAAATGGAATGTCCCAACATCATGTTAAAATAACACACTTGCTTATACATGCATGTGCATATCATTTATTGATATTTAATTCGATATTCGATGCTAAGTATTCATATTCGAATGGTATTTCAAAACTTTGATATTCGCACACCCCTAGTTTTTGTTTATCATGGCAGCCTTTCATTAGTTTATCTTCACTTGAAAGAATACGTGAATTTACGTCATACCTTACATGGTGGTTTGTGCTTTGTGTTTCAGTATTTTAGCCTCTCACTTTCACTATACTGCCCTAGAAACTTCTGTTGCAGTGGTTTTCTTTTGTTAGTCATTACATTACTTTTTGTACTTGCATCTTCTTTTCTCTTAGCGGCAGAGTAACAAAAGTGAAAGCCTCCCGACGCTGTCTTCAGTTTGGGAGGAAAGCATGGTCATCCAAGGAAATCCAATGTCTCTCGAGAGCTTTCTGCTTTCCCCATGGAAAACAAAAACTAGAAATGTACGGCGGCGTCTAGTCTTCAGTACGCCAAAAAAGCCTTCAGCGCCTAAGATGACCGAAGACAGCATGCACTTGGAGGCGACCAAGGGGAATAAAAAAGATGCTACAACTGAAACTTATGCTGAAGTCAGCGTTCAGACTGACGTACTTGACCAAACTTTTGGACATGACAGCACTCAGACAAACCTGTCAAGCACCTTCAGGAAGAATGACCGAAGGGAGGGTTCGTTACCTCTACACCATGCGTTAGTACAAACTGATGATGACAAGAAATCTACTGTGATCATGGGCACACAAACTGACGTTGAATGCGAGGTAAGGAAGCACATATTTTCTTGGAATAATGAGTCTAAATATCCACCGATTGCAGATATTGTGCATTGCCCAGGAATTTTATGGCTTCATATGGAAACTCGAAAAGGCACACTAAAGGGAAGCACTCCTGAATCACTTTCAATTGATATGGGTTCTTTCAAAACTAAATTTTGTTAATTTCATGGTTGATTACTAAAAGAGTGAAAGCTCTAATTTCAGTTTTTAAAATTGCGTGCTGAACTTTCTTACACCATTATATCAGTGTGCCAACATGGATTTAAATGTGTTTTTTTTTTGTAATTCAGCTGTTATGCCTCAGTAAAAGCCCACATTCAGTCCTTGGCTCCTTTTGAATACAATGTTCGTTGATTTTTACCCACTTAAAATAATGGAGTCTTTCATTTTTGCATCTTTCCTGGCTTATCAAGCCTCCTGTCACAGTAAGAGTGACTTTCTTGGAGTTTTAGAAGGGCAATTTACTACATCTTGACCTATTTTTCTTTTTGGTGTCCCTTTAACTCTTTCCTTACTGTTACGAATGTCCTCATTTTAGTGCTGTTGCAGTTTAACATTGTATTTCATGACGGAGCAGTCGCAACCTATACTGTGCTACATAAAATTGTATCCTGATCACTGGTGTTTTCAATGGATATATGGCAGTAATAATTGCTCTGACAATCTTCGTGAATTCTTGTGTGAAACTTCAAAGGAGCACGTCAAGGAACACAAATGATAGTAGTAATATATATATATATATATATATATATATATATATATATATATATATACGGAGGATAAAAGAAAATCTGAAATATGCAAAACATGCACCTGGTTCATAGTTCCCAACTTTGTACATCTGATCAAAAAAAAAAAGAGAGAAAGTTTATTGGCGTCAATACTAGCCATAGTGATGCCAGTGCTATGTGGGAAAGCCATAGCTTTGCAAATGTGAAAATGGGTAAGTTCGTATTGTGCAGGGAGCATTTCTTTTTACTCATTTTAGCAGGCAGCTGGTTTGCTGTTATAACTATATTCTTAGGCTAACAAAGCAATGGTTGTCAGGTCAGGGAGCACACAGACACCTCCTCTTACTTTATTATTGCATTCGATCAGCTTTTCCATGCAAGCAAGATGGTCAAGTGTGCATTCTACTGGTGCTGGAGCCTCCACATGTTTTCTTCAGTTCCTGTACAGCGCTCTACAGTGAAGTGGGGTCTTGCACAATATCTTACAGTAATGAATAAGGGCATTTGCACAGGCGGTGTTCCAAATGCCAGAGATTAGAAGGCTATTCAAGCTTCAGTAGAATGTAAGTCTGAATTTGACTGTGTGCTCTGGTGTGAGTGGAAGCCCCACACCATGGGAAGGGTTGCTTGTAATAATTTGTACATGCACTGTAGAAACACTGATGGATAAAAGCAACCCATGGTGGGGAAAATAAAGTGGCATTTCTTATTAGTAGAACACAATAAGATAATGTGCAGTCATGATCATCTACCATTTTTGGAGACATTGTTAAAACAGCATATCATTGAATCAGAAAATTGACAAACTGAGAGAACCTTTTGTGCCTTCTGCTGCTGTCATTTAAAACTTATGTTGCCGATTTGAGTAAAGTGCAAATTTTGCATCTCTAAATAGAAGAAGTGCTGGAAGCACTGGACGCTACTTTGGACTATAGCTCCAGTCAAAGTTTTATTTCAGTTCAAAAGTTCGAAATCTGACAAATAGTTAAAGTTCATTCGTCATTTCAGTCAGTGCATAATGTTGCTAGTAGAAGAAATGCCACAGAAAAGTTTAACAATGCATAGAAAAACTAAGTCAAATTGATCTATTTCTGTTGGTGCAATAATGAATGGCCTATGGCACCCGCCGTGGTTGCTCAGTGGCTATAGTGTTGGGCTGCTGAGCACGAAGTTGCGGGATCGAATCCCGGCTGCAGTGGCCGCTTTTCGACGGGGGCGAGATGCGAAAACACTCATGTACTTACATTTAGGTGCACGTTAAAGAACCCCAGGTGGTCAAAATTTCCGGAGACTTCCACTACGGCGTGTCTCATAATCAGAAAGTGGTTTTGGCACGTTAATCCCCATAATTTAATTTTTTAATGGCCTATGGCACCGGCTACTATGGGAATTGTGAGAAGTTGTAGTTTAAATAGCCCAACAAGTTCAGCCAAAATGTTTTTAATTCTGTACAGTTAGTGCAGACTAAAATGTGACCAAATGAGAGCAAGCAAGAGCGCATCTTATCATTTCTAAATTAGTCAGTACACATTATAATTAGTGTGTGAAAAAAAAAGTGTTCCTTTGGTCCATGTCCAGGCTCAAGCTGTTAGTGTGCCTCTGGTGCAGTTAATATTTGGAGAAATGAAGTAATATAACAGTTATCAAACTGGTTCCACACCATCGAACCTGTTGAGCCGGTTTAACTCTGCACACTTGACCTTCCGCCTCGCATGTTGTTACAGAATATGGTGAATGTAGACTATCAACAAGGTCTTCTGTGGGCAAGTTCTCACCCTGAGTAATTGTAAATGGTTGGCACATGGCACTGGCATGTGGGGGACAGGACAGGATGTTTCATCAGGTTACAAGCATGTAAATTTAATGTTACATAGATGCAACAAACATATATGCTTCCTCTAGCCGTAACTTAATATAGCTGGCTTTATGTATTTCAAGTTGAACATACATACATGTGAATAACAGCAACTAAGAGGGTAAACATGTGATGATGGGTGCGATACAAAAGTGTTGTCTGGGGAGGCATGCAGCATTAGATGCTTTTTATTATGCACATAATCACTTATATTATGTATTTCTTTTTATTGTTATGATCTCTAATAAGTGCATGAAATTAGGCACTAATTTTGTAAACATGAAAAAACAAGTGGTACTGATTAAGTTAATGGGTGATTTTGTTCTTCCATAAATCAGGAATTTCACAACAAAATGCTGCTAGCAATAATGAAGCAGTTTTGCGGTGACTACATAGATAAGTCAAAGGACAAAAAATGGAGAACTGATACCAGGCATTATACATGTAGATTGATACTGAGCCATGCTTAATAAAAATGATGTGAACAAGTCTTGAACAAATAAACACAGCTTGTTTCATATGCATTGTAATGTGCAGAAGGCAATAAAAAGCACGTAGCACAATCACCATGGGCAGTTTAAAACATCTTGCTAACAGAAATACCCAAAAATGAGACACCATTGCAAATTTTCACCTCACTTGCTCAAGACAATACAGTAGGTGTTAGACAGATTTTTTATGAAACTGCTATGAGCGTAGCAAATGTGGCATTTCTGCAGAGGAGTTGTTAGGCAAGGTGGATATACTTTGCCACAATAGTGTAAGTTCGACAAGACCCCCGGGGACACTTGATTATATGGAAAATTTTCAGGTAGTCACAATTTAGGGCACTCTGAGTTTTGTCTCTCTCTCACACTTTCTTTCTCTCTCTGTGTGTTTTAATATTGAAAATAGCACCTAATTCAAGATACTCATAATAAAATTTTAGCCCTCACTGCAGGCAATATTAAAACCTAATGCGACGAAAGCGGCCAAACGGCAGCCCTACTATCACGTCAGATGGAAATGCCATGTGAAGTAGTGCAGGACCAAGTTTCAATGGTGACCTGTCACAACAAATACTGATACGGCATGTTTTTCGTGATAAGCATCTGCTGTGACACGTCATCATTCAAACTTCGTCATGCACTACATCATAGGGCGTTTCTAACAGTTTCTAATAGAATACCGTAGCAGCCTAATGTGTTGAAATGTGTTGAAAACATGTGGAAATGCAATAATTATCTTGAATTAGTGCAATTTTCAAAATTTTTTAGAAATGTAGTTGCATTAAAACGTGACGGCCTTCAATATTGCCATGTCTCCACTCGTGGTTTTCATTTTTAAATAATTAGCACATTTTATTAACTAGCCCTTTTAAGATTTTGTTAATAGCGATAAAATATGTGTACCTCACTTAACAACTCCTCCGCAATAAATTCCACGTTCACTGCATTTAATAAAAAATCTGTATAGGCTAAAAAAACACCCTGTGTGTTTCACGTTTCTCTGTATTGCACAACTGCACGCAAGTGCTGCTGCTTAAGCAAAACAGGATACTGCATTGATTCTACATGCAAATAGCCTGATATAATAAATCTCACTTTTTACGTATGATTAATTGTGGCACGGTTCTTCCGAGCTGCTTGTGCTTGCTGCCATGAATTTTGATGCATTTCCAGTCACATTGCTCAAGAAACAACAGTACTATAGAGATGTGAAAGTAAGCATTAATGTGCATGCCACAAAATATTTTTCTTTACATTCAGAATTATGTAAAAAAATTAACATTATGGGCTTTTACGTGCTAAACCTATGATCTGATTTTGATGCATGCTGTAGTGGGGGACTCCAGAAATTTGGACCATCTGGGGTCTTTAATGCGCACCTGAATCTAAGTACACGGGTGTTTTCAAATTTCACCCCATCGAAATGCGGTCGCTGTGGCCATGATTCGATCCCGCAAGCTCATGGTTAGCAGCCCAAAACCTCAGCCACTAAGCAACCATGGCAGGTCAGAATTATGTTAAACTGCTTAATTGCAGCTCTTCTCTGGGAAAATGGGAAGTTATAGCACATGACACCTAAGAGTATTCTATCCCATACAATTTGTGCCACCACTACAGCAGCATTTTTACTCTGAGCTGCAGTGTTATGCTTACTGCTCCTATGGTTGCCTTCCAAAGTTTTTTCCATAGGCACCTCTTTTCTCTGCTCTTTATGTTTCCTGGTGCTGTGCCTTAAAAGGACCATGACATCAAATATTGGAACATGAACTGTGCATTGCAGTTAATCCATAAACATCCCACACCGGGAAATTTTCAGTGTATTTGGTATGGCACGTTATAAAATTTTTTTTATATCGCACTAGGACCATACAGCAGTCTGGCAACATTAATGTTTGACATCACGAATCGCATTCGGTGTGGTTCCATTCTCGCGTGCTTGAGATAATTTCTGCAGGTGTTCTCTGGTTTATGATTTGCTTAACTTGCATTTGAAAGTATTGCCAGCACAGTGCATTGGCAGCACCCTTGCTGCAGTCGAGATCTTTTTATACAGCTGTTTCACTTACGAGAATTTTGGCATTCCTTTGAAGATTTTTGAAAAATGTTTTGGCCATAGGGCACAGCTAGAGTGGCAAAGTTGAACATAGGTGCCCATAGTTTTTGGCATATATGCAGTATCTTTACCAAGTTGAACACATAACATCTTACAACACACACATCTTAGTGGCTGCAAGTGGCGTGGGCCAAGTACGGAAAGAAACCTGTTTTGTTTAGCCTAATGCATTTCTCGTATCCACTTCACCCAATATGCTTGCTTGAATTCTTTCATTCAAAACTGGTATTTTTTTATTTATTTCTTTCCCTTGTTCAGGTTTAGTATGAGCTGAAATACATTTCAGAGATATCGGTTCATGTTCAGTTAAAAATTTCCTGTATGGTGTCGGGCTGCTAAGCACGAGGTTGTGGGATCGAATCCCGGCCGTGGCGGCCACATTTCAGTCGGGGCGAAATGCACCAGTGTACTTAGGCATATTAAAGAACTGGTGCTCCAAATTATTCTGGAGTCTCCCACTGTGGCATGCCTTATGATCAAATCGTGGTTTTGGCATGTGAAACCCAATAATTCTTTTTTTGTTTCCCTATGTCCCTGCACTTCAAGTTGACCATTAATTCACCCCTGCACTGCGATTTACTAGCCTCCTGATTAGCTCAGATGGTAGAGCAACCACTCGAAAAGGTGTTGGTACTGGGTTCAAATCTCAGACTAGGACATATTTTTCTTCAACTGTGAAGCTTTCTTTCTGAGAAACTCGTATGGGTTTCCTTTGTAGCTTCATGCTACATATAGGTGGATGACAGTTTTTCCTTTTATCTAACGTATGGTCTGCCATCAATAGTCCTGGGAGCAATTTTTGAGGCCTTCATCCTGAACGTATGCAATTTACATCTTGCTTTAATTTTCAGAAGTGTCTTCCAAGTGGAAATGAGCAAAGGGACCAGGAGCTCAGCTCACTCAAAGACCGGCTCAACCTGGCTGTTCAAGAAGTAGGTTTTGTTGAGGCAGTTGTTGAGAGCTTATTTTCATGACATTAAATACACTTTACTTACTTGCATAAAAACTTGTGATAGGTGAACCAGCCTCTTCAGTGCGAAATGAAAATTTGCCATGTCTTAGAAGCCATCTTTGTCTCCAATCTGATGGCGTCCCCACTTCAACAGGTGCTTTTGGGACGCCACATGGAAAATGGCCACCATGGGAGCAGCCCAAACGTTTTTGTGCTTATAAAGGTTGCGACGGGAAGTTAGGGTGCAGGCTCCTTTTCCCAAGCGTATCACCCCTGAAGGAAACTAAACACCAGGCCGGGGTACACTTGTGCCCATTTAAACGAGTGGGTGCTCGGCTGTGGTGGGAACCAAACCCACAACCTCCTGCAGCTGAGACAGGTGCTCTACAACTAGGCCCATTTCAAATACAAATTTATTGGATTTAATTGGCCCATATTGTCCAGCCATTCTGTCTGTTGTTACTGCAGGGAAAGATATCAATCAAACTTTTGGTTTCTGTTGAAAAGATAGGTCAGCGCATATGGAATTCACATAGTACTGAAACCATTATACTTTTTTAAATTCTTTTGTGCTGTCATTTTTACCTAATTAAACAGGGTGGAAAAAAAAGAAAAAGAAATTGAACTATAAAGCTATTTAGCTAACCTGCTGTACATGTGTTCTTGCAATTGAAATAAAAAACAAAGAAGCTTTGTGTAGTGCTTAGATCTTTCAAGCAAAATTTGCTTACTTAAAATTGAAGCAGAGGAATGCGTTGGTGAAATCTGCGTTATTTTGATTTTTTTTTGGCAAGGTTGAGGTTTGGGCAATTGCAAGTTGCATGTTATTCAAGATTCATAACATGCCCATACTCTGAAAGGAGACACAGTTTGGTCCGATCAAGCCTGAATCTGCGACAAATGGCTGACCTCATAGGATCAAGTTGGGACTTAAACTTTCAAAGCGAATGGCTTTCTTTGGCTCTTTCACCCATTTTCATGGTTGGACTTTTTCTACTGAAGGCATGTGCTCTCGCACAACTGAGTTGTGGTGCAGGGCCTGTTGCCAACTAACCCTTTGAGATGCCCATGCCGTCGCAATGGGAGCTTTGTGACAGCATGTGCAGTGTCTGAAAGTTTGGATGCTATGGTCGGTGGTGGCGATGTGTCACGTTTCCCCGGTGCCTGGGCTGATGATTGCAAGGCGTGTTCTTTGCAGAAGTCCTTTGCCTTGTCAAAATGCACTATTTTGTCTTGCCAGCTCGCCACAGCTTCACTTAGATTGACTAACGCTGCATGGGGGATCTGCATGATTTTTAAACCGAATAGTTGGAGAAGTGAAAGCACAGGTGCAGAGCTGATGTCTTGTTACTGTCGTCATGCTGTCATCGTTCTATTGTCATCATACCATCATTGTCATCATGCTGTCATGCTGTCTGCCAAAACATGTCGGTGATAAACACCATTATCAACATCAGCAGTGTACTTTGGAAGTACTGCTAGTGTGTCCATTTGATTTCTGTGGCTTGGATTAGCTATTTACTTTGACAACATTCTTAGATCATTTCTGCTACAATATTTTTGTAAAATCTAGTTGGCACCCCTAGACATCAGTTGACATAAAGAAAACAAATCAGCGTATGCAGATACATGATTCACATTGTCTGAAATGAATTTTTGCTTCAGTCCTGTCACAATATTTTTTTTGCAATGTTTGTTTCTCCCAGTTCCTGATGCATTATTTTTCTGCTTCACTTTATTAGTTATTACTATAAAGCAGAATGTATTTTAGACAAATATGCAAAAAAGGGTCCCCCAAAAATAATGCTGCAGTGGGACCTCTTGTTAACACATTCATAAAAGATGTCTGTTAGGCATCAATGGTAGGCACAAAATGCAGCATGCAAACATAACACATTAGTGTAGAAGTCATCTGTATTGTTAGCCAGAGTAGGAATGAAATTGAAATGGAGAGATACATTATGAAACTGCAGCACACACAACAAGCCAGACACGAAGCAAAAGTAACACACAGCACTTGTGTGTTACCTTTGCCTTGTGTCTCATTTGTTGTGTGCGCTGCAGTTTCAGAATAAGTAGCTACCAATTTGCCCAATTTTCAGTACCTTTAGAAGGCGAGATAATTAAGATAAACCGTAAGGGCATCAATATATACCAAGCAATGGTGTAAATTATGTGCTTATGAGAGACAAACTGTAAAAAGCAAAATATACCACAGTCTAAAAAAATTTACAGTGAGGAAAACCATTGAAATATTTTTGAGCAGGCAATGATGCCAAGAGTATTTTGACAAAAATTATTAAGATTTGTTAGAGACATTAAATGGTGCCAAACATTATTTGACCAATGAGGTAGCTTGTTGCAGATTTTGTACAGCTAAAGAGCTGATTCTCTGCTTTCCTTAATTTGTACAAGTCTTTGGTAGTGAAAAAGCTGCTCTCGGAGGAATTACTAGTGTTATTCTTATTACTTATGGTTTAAGATGCACAGAAGCATTGGATTTTGTATGAAACTAAATATTAATACACCAAGGTTATACTTAATGTGTTCAATCAATGAGAGTATATCAGGGCAGCTCTAAAGGGAAGCGAGTGACCCCATAAAGCCCCCCTCCCTACCTACCACCATGGAGCGCTTAGTGATGAAGTGTCTTCCTGCAACCCTAATGAAAATGGAGAATGATGTAATTCACACATACTGCTAACACTCACAGTGGTGGAACAGCCGTTAGACCTTCCAGTGCAGATTTTGGCACCGGCAGTATTGAACATACATCTATACATCATATAGCCTCAATATTGTCACAGTTGGTAATGTGAAAAGAAGAGTACGCTGATGGTGGCATTGGAGACGACGAAGAAGAGTTTGGGGTTATCGCTGCTCTACGCTTGCTTGCTCAGCCATTAAAAGTCATCTGTGAATAGACGCATGCTTCTTCCTTCCCGTAACATCATTGGTGGAGGTACGGGGTAATCACTTGCGCAAGACAAGAGCTCTGCAGCGGACATAACCTGGCTGCCATGTCATCCGAAGGAGAGAGTTCAACCACGGTCCCGTCGTCGCCACCGACGGTCATCTTGGCCCAGCCTCGTGACCCTGGCATGTTTTCCGGGATTGACGATGTTGATGTCAATGACTGGTTGCAGAATTGCAAATGGATCAGCGCCACAACAGGTGGGATAACAAGCTTATGCTGGCTAACACAATATTCTACCTCAAGAAAACCGCACGGGTCTGGTTCGAAACACACGAAGAAGAGATTACGAGTTGGGACCAGTGCAAACAGAAGCTTGTAGATTTGTTTGGCAAGCCCGTCGGCCGCCAACTTGCTGCGAAGAAGGACCTTGGGACCCGTGCACAGACGTCCACTGAATATTATGTGGCATGTATCCAGGACATCCTCGCTCTTGCTGCAAAGTGGATAACAATATGGCATAGGTAGACAAGTTGAGCCACGTTTTAAAAGGCGTTGCGGACGACGTGTTTAACTTCCTTCTTTACAAGAATAAAGCAATGGCCAATGAGATCATTAACGAATGTTGCCACTTTGAAGAAGCAAAGAGTCGCCACATAGTTAAACAGTTTACGCGTCTACCCAATTCCGCAGCTTCATCGACGTGCAAAGACATTTGTCCACCACGTGAGCCCACCTCCTGTGAGAATGTCGTACGTATCGTTCGGCGAGAAATCGAAGCAGCGTCTCCTGCCACGCCAGTGATGCAATGCTTTGACGGTTCCCGGCCGCTTGTGTCTCTCATCCAGTCGGTCATTCGCCAAGAACTTGCCAATGTGGGTCTTCCATCCACCTGCTCCAACAGCCATCTTGACTTTGCTTTGTCTGCTGCCTCTGCCCCTGTTCACCGGTGCCAATACGGTCCATATCCGAGCTATCGCAACCCGGCCGAGTGGCGCACACATAACGATAGACCCATCTGCTTTTACTGTGGATGCGTGGACCACATCTCTCGCCACTGTCGAAGTTCCTGGCCAGCCCACTCTCCACCGAGGTTGAAGACACACTTCGAGCCACCGCGACTAGCCACTTGCCATCACTACATGCTTGCCGCTCCCGTTCGCCCCAGCTGCGTCGCTCTCCATGCCCAGCTTACCGCCGCCGCTCTCCAACGGGAAACTAGCTGGGGCAGCTCTTGCAGGTGGCGCTGCTCTAGAACCCCGGCCTAAAATTCCTCTGCTGATTCTGCCTACTGATCGGAACCTTCTGGGCGTGGACGGTTTTCCCGTTACAGCACTTGTCGACACTGGAGCCCAAATTTCCGTCATGAGTGCGGAGCTTCGAACGTGCTTGAAGAAAGTACTTACTCCTGCTCCGACTCGACTGCTCCAGGTCGCCGACGGTGGAACTCCGGCTGTGCTTGGAATGTGTACTGCTCGCGTCAGTGTCGCCAGTCGCCACACGTCCTCTTTGTTTAGTGTGCTCGAGCGTTGCCCTCACTAAGTGATCCTCGGACTCGACTTTTTGGCTGCCCATTCTGCTCAGATTGACTGTTCAGCCGGTGTTGTACAACTTGACCTACCCCTACCTGTTCCCGTTGACCTTCCTGCTCAAGCTGCAACTCGGCTTTGTCCCACAGATTTTATTCACCTGCCATCTCTAGCAGCAACCTGCATCCCTGTTTTAGCCTGCCCACCTGTACCTGCCGGAAACTATGTCCTTACTCCCGCGACTTCAGTCCTGCTTTCTCACAGTGTCTCCTTCCCACATACCATCGTTTCTGTTGTGGACAATCGACATGTCTTCCCATCCTAAATTTCGTACAGTGCCCACAAGTACTTCCTCGAGGCATGTCTCTTGCCACGTTGTCACCGTCACATGAGTGCCACATTTCCGTTCTATCTGTTGCGCCGTCTTCATGCCCATTCTTTGCCTTCTGCATCTGCCCTGACTGACGACTTTACAAAGATGATTGCACCGGACCTCTCAACCCAACAAGCCGCAGAGCTCCGTGGCCTCCTCAAGTCCTAGTCCCACATTTTTTACCTGAACGATCGCCCTTTGTGTCAAATTACGGTCGTGAAGCATCGTATAAATACCGGCGATTCAGCACCTGTTCGCCGACGCCCATACCGGGTGTTGCCCTCTGAGCGACAAGTTATCCAGGGCGAGGTTGACAAGATGCTTGCCAAAGGGATCATTGAACATTCTTCCAGCCCGTGGGCTTCCCGTGTTGTTCTCGTCGAAAAGAAGGATACCAGTTGGCAATCCTGTGTTGACTATCATCATCTAAACACCATAACCAAGAAAGATGCTTATCCACTTCCCCACATTGACGATGCTCTAGATTGTCTCCACGGTGCCACTTATTTTTCATCAATAGACCTTCGCTCTGGATATTGACAAATTGCAGTGGATGAAATGGACCGTGAAAAGACCGCATTCATCACACCAGATGGCCTATATCAGTTCCGGGTAATGCCTTTTGGCTTGTGCAATACCCCGGTGACCTTTGAACAGATGATGGACATGCTCTTGCGTGGTTTGAAATGGGCCATCTGTTTGTGTTACTTGGATGATGTCATCGTATTCTCTTCCACTTTTGTGGCTCATCTTGAAAGACTTTCATCTGTTCTTTCTGTTTTTCGCACCGCTGGCTTGCAGCTCAACTCATCCAAGTGCCACTTCGGTCACCGCCAAATAACCATGCTCGGACATCTCGTCGATTCGTCAGGCATTCACCCCGACCCCGCTAAAGTTCATGCTGTGCAGAATTTCCCTGTACCAACTTGTGCCAAAGATGTTCGCAGCTTTATTGGCCTTTGCTCTTACTTCCGCAGGTTTGTGGAAAATTTCGCCCATGTTGCTCGTCCCCTGACTGACCTCCTGAAGAAAGACGTTCCTTTCTGTTGGGGCTCTGAACAAGTGCCTGCTTTCTCGCAGCTCATCATGCTGCTCACCACACCTCCTGTTCTCGCCCATTTTGACGCCTCCTCTCCAACAGAAACCCATGCTGACGCCAGTGGCTACAGCATCGGCGCAGCTTTAGCTCAACACCAATGTGGGCACAACCGCGTTATCACCTACGCCAGCCGCCTCCTCTCTCCCACTGAGCGCAATTACTCGATTACTGAGTGCGAGTGCCTCGCCCTCATTTGGGCGGTGGGCAAGTTCCGACCCTACATATATGGCCGACCATTTACAGTTACAACCGATCACCATGCCCTTTGTTGGCTTTCCTCCTTCAAGGATCCCACTGGACGCCTTGATCGTTGGGCCCTACGGCTGCAGGAATACACATACACTGTGGTCTACAAGTTGGGTTGTTTACATCAGGGCGCCAACTGCATGTCTCGTCATCCCCTCAATGTACCGGACTGTTCAGTGGATGTCGCACCGATCTGCGTTCTTTCACTCTCTGCCTTGCAAGAGTTTGGCGCTGAACGACACGATGAATCATTACGGCCCATTATCGAATGCCTGCTCTCTGATCTGTCTGACTCATCCCTTCACTTGTTCGTGCTACAAGATGGCATCCTGTATCGCCGCAACATGCACCCTGATGGGCCCGAGCTCCTAGCCATCATACCGTCTCATCTTCGACAGATTGTACTGAAGCAACTGCACGACGTTCCCACCGCTGGACACCTTGGCGTCGTGCGTACCTATGACCGAATTTGGCGATGGTTTTTCTGGCCCTGTCTCAACCGCTCTGTCCGGCGATATGTTGCCGCATGTGAGTCGTGTCTACGTTGGAAAAGACCAGATGTGCCTCCTGCTGGTCTGCTGTAGCCTTTGGATATACCGACCGACCCTTTCTTTCGTGTTGGCGTTGATCTTTTCGAGCCATTCCCGATATCAAATTATGGAAATAGGTGGATTGCCGTCGCTACGGACTATACAACTCTCTATGCCATTACTAGAGCCCTACCGACCAGCTGCGCTACAGACATCGCTGATTTTTTGCTTCATGACGTTATCTTACACCACGGTGCACCTCGTCAACTTCTCACCGATCGCAGAAGATACTTCCTTGCCAAAGTCATAGACGACCTACTTTGATCATGTGCTACTAAACACAAATTTACTACCGTTTACCATCCTCAAACTAACGGTCTTACCAAACGCCTGAACTGCACATTAACTGACATGCTAGCAATGTGTTTCCTCCAATCATCACGACTGGGACATTGCTCTACCATTTGTCACGTTCGCCTACAATTCCTCGCGCCACGACACAGCTGGCTATTCACCCTTCTATCTCCTCTTCGGCCGTGAGCTGACTTTGCCTTTCGAGACTCTCCTTTCGACCACACTCGACTCGCCGACAGAATACACTCGGGATATTATAGCCACAGCGACCCAAGCACGCCAGATTGCCTGCATTCGTCTTTCTGCTTCACAGACACGCCAGAAGTGCCGTTACGACCAGCGCCATCAGGACGTGGACTACGAACCAGGTGCTCTTGTGCCAGTTTGGTATCCAACTCGGCGTGTTGGTCTTTCGGAAAAACTCGTCTCGCGATACTATGGCCCTTACCGCATACTTCTCCAGGTGACCCCTGTCATATATGAAGTGTCTTCACTGGATGCCACGGTGCCTTCACCTCTCTCTGACATCATCCATGTTAGCCGTCTCAAACCTTACCTTTTTTTTCTACGGGGGTGATGTCACGGTTGGTAATGTGGGAAGAAGAGGACACTGATGGTGGCCTTGGAGACGACAAAGAAGAGTTTAGTCTTATCGCTGCTCTAAGCTTGCTTGCTTGCTCAGTCATTAAAAGTAATCTGTGAATAGACGCACACTTCTTCCTTCCCATAACAATATTAACTGAAATAGTCAACAAATATAGCAGAGCCAGCTTGCATGCAGCATTCGGGATAAAAATTACCAGGCCAGTTTCATCAGTTTTCAATAGCATTCTTTTCACTGTGCGCATATTGTGGTATAAAGCTGCTTCTACCATTTTTACTTGCAACAGGCGCTGTGCTTCAAGCTAGCAAAAAGAGAACAAATGATCTTTGAACAAAAATGTGTAAGGAAGACCACGCCCTATAGGTTGTGTACTACTGAGCCCAAGTTGTAGTGAAGATGTCCAGAGGTTTCTTTACTTCTGACGTGCAAAGTCTCTCATGCATAACTGTGCATTGCGTCATGTGAAAACTGTTTAAATTACAACTAGAGGATGTCCTTTTCTAATTGTGCAGAGTGGCAAGGATGGCTCCCGCTAATAGCAAATTATTTGCCAGTGGTTGCTAGCCTCTGTCTTTCCTTCTATTTTTCCTCCTCCTCCTCCTCCTAGCCAGTGGTTGAGTAAGCGTATTCTAGTTATCTCTAAAAGTGGCCCCGTCAACAGCTTTTATGAACAACATGTGACTGAACATTCTCCCCTTGACAGAGCTCCACACAACATTGATACCAGAAATATAGAACTGCATCACAAATGGCACAGACAACAAGAGCACACAGCGGGAGAACATTGGAGCCTCTGCCAAATAGAAATTCAACAAAAGAACGAAAAATGCAAATGGAGATCTCATGGCATTGGCTATAACTGTGGCTATAGACGCTCTGTTTACCTCCATGATGATGATAATAGCATGCTTTAGGTTTTAAAGTGAATCTTTCTTTGCCTGTTCCTTCAACTTTTCCACTGCTTCTGCTACCTTGCCGCATAGCTCTTGCCAAATGCGTGGGTCATACTGTAAGTCATGTTGTCATACAATTGCCATCCCTGCAGGCTACAGTTTTGGACGATTGGCAAGTACCGGACATTGTGTAAACAAACACCTAATATAGTGCAAATTGAAGGAACTCACGATGACAGGTGATGCACATAAGCAGGGACTTGAGCTCCAATACCAACAGGTTGTTGACATGTCATCATCATCAGTTTAGATTTCTTCATGCCTTTGTCATCATCCCTTTGTTGTCATGTCATTGTAATCCTGCCGCCATCGTCATACCGTCACCGTCGTTCGATCATCATCAGCCATTCGTCGTCATTCTGTTGTCATTGCATCATCATGAAAGAGTCGCCATAAGCCATCGTGGTTGTCCCATCATCGTCATTTTGTTGTAGTGATTCTACTGGTTGTCATCCCATGTCGTCCTGCCTTTTTGTCACACCAGTGTGGTCGTCATTCCACCTTGCCATCGTCGTCATTCCAGCAGCATCATACCATAGTAATCATTTTAGCATCATCATCCTATTGTCCTCATTCAAGCTTCATGATTCCCTTTGTCACAATGTTGTCGTCAGTCAACATCGGCATCACATTGTTGTCGCGCTGTCATGCCACTCCAGGGTCTTCTTCCCATGGTCGTCATGCCATTATCATCATTCCATCATTATATGATGTTGTCATGCTGTCATGGTCATTCCATCTTTGTGATTCTGGCATCGTCATACAATAGTCATAATGCTGTCGTTATTCCAGCTCTGTCATTATTCCCTTTGTCAGATCATCATTGTTATTCCAGCATCAGCATCACGTCGTCATGCTGTCATCATCATACCAACGTTGTCATCCCATGGTCATCATGTCATTGCTTTCGTCATGCTGTCATGGTCAATCCATTGTTTTGTCATAGCGATTGCAGTGTCATCATCATTTCATAATCATCATACAGTCATCTTCATGCCATCGTGGTCATTCTGTTGTCATGCATAGCATGTGCATGATTGAGCGCGAACAAGTTTATGTTGAGCAAGGTGGTTTCCAGTGAAATTGTGTCCAACTGCATCATGTGGCCTCTCCTGGCAAATGATCGCTAAGAAGGAACAGTGTTCTTCACAAACACCAATGAAAGCTTCGTTTATACCAAATTCTACAGTGCACAGGTTCTGCAGATTTTTTGTTTCAATTTTACTAATGAGGCAGCACTTATGCTTTTTTAGTGCAGGCTTTGTGCTATTTTCTGCTAAAATGCTGTTTTCAACAGGCTGGTGCAACGGCCTGCTGTTGGCACAATGTGGCGCAATTGGCGCAGCTGTTCCCACCACTACACTAACCAAATCTGTCAATGCATGAACAATTGTGAGCCATGCATACCGTTTCCATGAACCGAAAATGAATGTCTTACCATTTTAATGTTAAAAAGAAAATTTTACTGAAAAAATGTTTTGAAACGCTATATATCCCCCAACTTTATACTTTACCATTGCAATTATTTTCAGGCACAGTCCAAAACGTTGCTTGCAATGGAGCTGCAAGGGCACCTTGATGTTTCAGCGAAAGAGGTAAGAACCAAATTCCTGTCATCATCCCTTTGTTGTCATGTCATTGTCATCCTTCTGCCATCTTCACTCTGTCGCTTGTCATTTGTTGTCCAGCAGAAAGTAATTAAGCAATTGAATTTGCATACATAGAGTTGCCCGCCATGTTTGCTCAGTGGCTATGGCGTTGGGCTGCTGAGCACGAGGTCGCAGGATCGAATCCCGGCCACGGCGGCCACATTTCGATGGGGGCGAAATGCGAAGACACCTGTGTACTTAGATTTAGATGCACGTTAAAGAACCCCAGGTGGTCGAAACTTCCGGAGTCCTCCACTACGGCGTGCCTCATAATCAGAAAGTGGTTTTGGCACGTAAAACCTCATAATTTAATTTTTTAATACATAGAATTGAATTTGCTTATATAAAGGGCGATTTAAAAGAAAGTGGAAACAAACATTTTAGGAAAAGTATTAAATGACTGCGAGAATTCTTTCTTCCTCACTCATTCCTTCAGTTAATCTGACACTTGATAGGCAAGTAGCCATTGCAGTTTGTTCATTAACTAAAGTTGGTTAGTTTTGAATATTTCTTCTAGGGACCTATGCTGATACTGGGAGGCTAGATTGGTGCAGGAGGCTACAGCAATTTATGCAAATTTAAAAGCCTTGTATTGTTGTGCATTTATTTGTTGAGAAAAATTTGCAATATTCTGCTCTAACTTTGAAAGGGTGCTTAACCTCTTACTGCATGATGTATCATATACAGGTTGTGGCATAGTTATTCACACACTTCGATTGATAACTGTGCCTCTAATTTTTAAAATTTCTTCGCATCGTTTCATGAAACAGTCCTTCAATCTCTCTTTTGTATTCCGGCCATTTTACATGCTAGTTTAATTATTTTTTGGAAAATGGCATGCCCTAGCTCACATCAACCCATAATCTCATCACTGAGCGAGGTCAGACACTCTCCTTTGATGACTGCCAAAATGCTAAAAATTTACTGCAGAATTGTTCACCGGGCTATTAAGTGTGGCCCACTTAAGGGCTTACCCTGCAGTAGTCATCCTGTCTCTGTTGTGACTTCTCAACTTAAAAAATTGTGAGGAAGAGAATCAAATGTCAGCCATGGAGGAGCATCTGAAAGCTGGCCTTGGAGCAGAATCTGTTGGTGACAACGATGAGAAGAGCCATGCAAATTAAGGAACCTCAAGATGTTCTCTTGCAAGTTCCAGAGAAGACATGGACTGACCTAGGTGCAGAGAAAAGGAAAATGGGAAAAACTGCTTTCAGTATGCATGGGCCATGAAGGGGAACACTTGGCAGCTGTCTTCATCGTTGAGAAAATTTTCATGGTAGAGGCCCGTTCCAATACTCGGAACTCCTGTGTGCTTGCTTCGACCTCGGAGCTTGGTGATGCATTCAGTGGGACAGCTTTCTGAAGCTCTCATCAGGCATCTGTAGTCGCTTCAATTGAAGTAACTTCCATGGGCCAAATTTCTCCTGTGTTTTGGTCAAAAGGTGCAAATATCGACACTGACACATAAACACATTCTAGAGCCTTATTCACTGCCCTGGTACCAGTCCCACTTTGGTGAGCAGTTTTGGGCTTTGCAGTAGGATGGTACCCTAGCACACAAATTGAAGAGCAAATTGACACCACAGCATTTGTCACGCTCTCATGCCTTACTTCATTCTAGCTGAAGAGTGGTAAACTACTCCAGTGGACTTCTATATGTGGGCTATTCTGGAAGACGAGGCATGTATCTGTCAGCACACCGGAATGGTGGCCCAGAAAAATTGTTGTAGCAAGCACGGAGAAAAATGTCACTTCGGATGCCTTGAGGGCCGCTATTGAAGCGTACTTACGATGTGTGAATGCCGTGATCAAAGCCTAGAGCCTATATATTTAATAAGGTGTTTTGTGTAGCATTAGTAATATGTCAGGTAAATGCTCCACAAAAGATTTCCTAATATTTTTTTTATTCTCAATAAAAATATTAGGCATAAACCTTGTGACAGTATTTATGGCGCACACTGTAAGATACACATGTAACAACTTCTTGTAACTTAATAGAATGAACATCTACTGTATAGACTCGTTTAAGGGCCACATATTAAGGCAGAAGCCTTAAGTGGCTCATGGACGGAAAAATCCGATGTCCGGTGTTGTAAAAAAATTGACCGTGCAGAATTATGGCACCAAAATTCAGTGGCACCAGAATTGATGGGAGTCGAACCCACGACTATCGTTAGGAGCTAAACCGACGACCTTTGGTGTTAATTAAGGCAAAGTTAATGAAGATAGAGTTACGGCACTCGAACCCATGACCTTTGTGTCTTAGTGACTATAGTGTTGCGCTGCTAAGCACAAGGTCGCAGGATCAAATCTCGGCCGCAGCAGCTGCATTTTAATGAGAGGAAATGCAAAAATACCCATGTCCCATTGATTGGGTGTACGTTAAAGATCCCTTGGTGGTCAAAATTAATCCTGAGTCCCCCACTACAGCATGCCTCATAATCAAATGGTTGTTTTGGCACGTAAAACCCCAGAATTCAATCAGTTCAGCCGATGACCTTTGGTGGGACCAAAATTCAATAGCAACAAAATTGATGCTGCCACCATTGATGGTTGAACTCATGATCATAGGTGGGAGTCAAACCTATGACCTTTGGTGTTAATTAAGGTGAAGTTAATTGATGCACAGTTAATTAAGATAGAATTAATTAAGGCACTCAAACCCACATCCTTTGGTGGGTGAAAACAAGTAATGAGAAGTAGCAATGTATCTGAATGAAAATGTCAAGTAGTTTAATTAATGTCTCGTGAGCATGCAGGCTTTTGTCTTCATCCTCTTTAGTGTATGCTAAAGTGTGAATGTCAACTTTCTTCCTAATTATTACTCTTGAAAGCAGTGCTGAAAAAATAGCAGGGATTTTGTTGGCTCTTTATCAGGTCTACTGTGATGTTTTCAACAAGAAAGACATTCTGGTTCTTGCACAAGGCAAGCACTAATTGCTGTGCCATATATGATGCAGTTATGGGTCAGAGCAGGGATTTGTTTTGTTGCGAGAAAACAAATTTGGTGGAAAAATATGCCATTTTTACAGCCTGTACTGTTGATTAGAATCATTATTGTGATGAATATGTCAGAAAATGAAAATGCCAGCTGTTTTTACTATATACGTAGCGTGGAAGGAGCCATGTACCAAGAATAGAGGTGCACAAATAGTAGTTTTTCAGATCAAAATAATTATGAATTGAATAGAATAGAATTGACTATTTTTCTAATAGTTTGTGAATAATGTGCAGCCTTCTTACCATTCGTAACACTAGAATACCTCTGTTATTGCTGCACTGCACATTATGAGGCATGCTTTATTGAAAACACAAAGGAACTGTGTTCCAAACTCGGGGCTCTTGAGAGCATACCTGGTCGTTCATTATCATGTAAAGTTTAGAAGGGCAGCATTGTTGGCCAGATAATATCTGTGTATACTTTTACGGCGAAATCAGAAATGTGTGCTGTCTGCGACAATGTCAGACAAAAATAAAAAGCAGTTTATTTTTTCTCTAGTTCCAGTGATCACAGAAGTTGGTGCCAATACACATGTTGCATTTATAGATAGTACCAAACTATACTGAATGCCCTGTCTAAACTAAATTTTATTGCGAGTGATCGTGTTTAGCCAGAAATGTATGGCTGTCTGAGCAATGCAGTATGCTCTAGAATGTTATGTTCACTGTGGGGGGATGGGATGAAAGTTATTACATTTTTGCTTCAGTTTCGTCTCATGATGTATAGTGAATGACTAGACTTATAAACTCTGTTAGAAAATTATTAGACATTTTAAAAAGTGAATATTTGATCCAAGGACCAAATTGAAAGGTGTATTCGATTTGAGGACCGAATCGAATAGAGAAGTGTTCAGTTCATTAGTCAAAAGTTTTCAATCTTCGCACTCGCCCTATCCGAGAGCTAAAGAAAAGAGCATCAAGAAAGAACTCTCACAGAAAGTAGAAGGAGATGTCTTTTCGGCTTATGTCAAGCTCCTGAAGCCTACATAAAGCAAAAATCCATATGAAAAGAAACACACTAAGGGATCCAGCTTATATATTGAACCTATGAATTATCGTATTGTTACGTGGGAAAATGCAGACGCGATGCTATAGTATACAAGTATATTTACGGATTGATACGCTGCGCTTGGCCAAAAGGCAACAGCCCGCGCTAGCCGCAAATTGTCGTTGTCTTCACACCACTGGCCTCTTTATCCTTGGACATCAGGAATACTGGTCTGTAGCACTACTCCCAGCGGCAAAAGCGCCGTCCTGGATCAACTAAGGGCCGGGCTCAGAAGCAGTGTAGTAGGTCTTGAGCCTGCTGATGTGTACAACATCACTGGATGCTAGAGTTGTGGGTGAAGTAGAATTGACCGGAGCAATTTTGTAGGTCACTGGCATCACCTGGCACAGCACACGGTAGGGGTCCATGTACCGGGAAAAGAGCTTCTATGAAAGTTCCACATGATGAGAGGGTGACCACAGGAGCATGAACACACTAGGCGGAAACTATGTTACGGTGGCAGGTGCTGTAGAGACGCTGCTGTGTATTTTGCGAGGCCATCAGTCAGGTACACGCAAGCTGAGGTGCATGGTCGGCCAGGGCGATGGCATCGCGCGCAGACTGGTGCAACTGGTCGGGAGAGCCCGTTTGATGGCGTAATCAGTTGTAATGGCTACCTATTTGTTGCCAGAGGATGACGTGGGAAAGGGGCCAAAGAGATCTAATCTAGCACGGATTCGAATGGTTTCACAGGGACAGTGATCGGCTAGAGATGACCGGCAGGCGACACCTGAGGCGTTTTCATACGCTGGCAGGAATCATAGGCAGCAACATAGCATCGGACAGAGGGAGCGAAACCGGACCAATAAAAGCGGCAGCGAATGCAGTCGTATGTGCGAGATACCCCAAGGTGTCTTGCCGTGGGTGCATCATGGAGCTCAAAGAGCACGGTACGTCGTAGAGGTTTGGGCACAACAAGAAGCTCAGATCCGGCAGGGAGGAAGTTCCTTCGGCACAGAAAGCCATCCTGAAGGACGTATCGGCAAACAGAGGCGTCGGTAGGTGAAGAATGAATACGCTCGATGAGTGCTCGTAGTGATGGGTCCCGATACTGCTCAACGACGATGTTAGGGAAGGCAGACACAGAGAAAATGCTGTTGGCACTGCTACTGTCGACGTCGTTAGGCTGGCTAGTCGGGTAGCAAGACAGGCAATCGATGTCATTGTGGAGACGGCCAGATTTGTATACGACAGAATATTAATATTTATCAATGCGAAACGCCCAGCGACGAAGTCATCCTGTAGAATCTTCCAGCGACCAAAACCAACAAAGCGCAAGATGGTCTGTTACAACTGAAAAGGGTCAGTCATATAAGTATTGGCGGAACATCGCAGCTGCCTGCACCAAGGCCAGACACGCTCAGTGATGGAATAGTTGCGTTTGGAAGTTGAGAGGAACCTGCTAGCGTAAGCATGGTCATTTCCGCGCTGACATTGCGCTAGTACTACGCTGATTCCGTGGCCGCTGGCATTGGTACGGACTTCGGTAGAGGCAGAAGGATTGAAATGGGCCAGAACGGGAGGCATGGTGAGAAGGTCAGTTAGATGCGAGAACGCAGAGGCCTCATTATTGCCCCACTTGAAAGGGGCGTCTTTCTTCAAACACTCGGTAAGAGCTCGTGCGATTGCCGCAAAATTTTTCATGAAGCAGCGAAAGTACGAACAGAGGCCGATAAAGCTGCAGACATCCTCAACACACTTCAGAACAGGGAAGTGCATAACAGCACGGATTTTGCCTGGGTCCGGTTGCACTCGGTTCACATCAAGGAGGTGTCCAGGCACGGTAATCTGGCGACGGCCAAATTGGCACTTCGATGCATTTAGCTGCACACCAGCTCGACGAAAAACATCTGGGACTGCTGAGAGGTGCTCGAGGTGTGTGGCGAATGTGGGGGAGAATACTATAACGTTGTCTAAGTAGCACGGGCATGTGGAGCATTTGAAACCGTGAAGAAGGGAATCCACCGTGTGCTCAAATGTGGCCGGAGCAGTACATAGGCCGAATGGCATCACTTTGAATTGATAAAGACCGTCGGGTGTTACAAAGGCAGTCTTTTGGCGGTCTACATCGTCCAGTGAAGTGTTCTCTACCAAATGCCGCGGTAGCTCAATTGGTAGAGCATCGCACGCGAAATGTGAAGGATGTGGGTTCGGTTCCCACCTGCGGCAAGTTGTTTTTTTCATCCACTTTAATTTCCATTAATTTATCGTTTCTTTATTCTCATTCATTAAGCACCAGTAATTTCCCCTATGTTGTCCTTGGTGTCAGTGTTTGTTGGCTTCTTATGATATGACTAATAAAAATTGGGCCCCTCAGTTAACCCCCTTTCTTCTCGTTTATTACATTACGGGGGTCTCGAATCCGGCTACATTGATGCCGTCAGGTAGCATATGTCGGTTTATTGACCAGTTGCCTTCACCCAAAAAGATCACATTCTCGTGACGCCTGTGGCAAAAAGGACGTTCCACGTCCGCCGCCAAGGCCTGTGAGTGGTGGCGCTGGCTAACACTCCCAGGGTTCTACTAGGGCACATAAATACCCAAGAAAGTGGATGGCGAAACGCCGCCACTGTAGCTCAATTGGTAGAGCATCGCACGCGAAATGCGAAGGATGTGGGTTCGGTTCCCACCTCTGTGGCAAGTTGTTTTTTCATCCACTTTAATTTCCATTAATTTATCGTTTCTTTATTCTCATCCAAGCACAAGTAATTTCCCCTATGTTGTCCTTGGTGTCAGTGTTTGTTGGCTTCTTATGATATTCCTTCATAAACATGATTCATTTCATAGAGTAATCAATTACTGTTCCACGAAAGTAATTAAACAATTATTAAATGTAATTTTTTATTTTTTTATTTTATTTATGAATACTGCGATCTTGTACACAAGATCATAGCAGGTGGGAAACATTGTGTTAAGATACAGAATTACAGACACAAAGAAAACAAAATTGCACAGAAATTCAACAAGAGAATACAGCGACAAGGTCAATTAACAACAATCAATTCAAATGCTCTTGAAATGAATGTAATGATGTCTGTCTGACAACATCATCCGTGAGGTTATTCCAATCAGTGATGGTCCTTGGAAAAAAGGAATATTTAAAACAATTAACTTGCGGATTTAATGGTGTTATAGAAAGAGAATGGTGATTTCTAGTTTGGTACCCCGAGGAATAGGTAAGGATATAGGAGGTGTCAACTTTGAAATTATTATTAATTAATTGATAGAAAAACTTTAAGCAACATATGTGATTTCTGTTAGGAATAGAGGGTAAACCGCTTTTTTTGACGAGGTCACTGACTGATGCTCGCCCGTAAGTTTTTTTTTACTGCTTTCTTTTGGATTCTTTCAAGTTTATTTATGTTTACCTTTGTAAAAGGGTCCCAGAAATTACTCCATATTCTAAGATTGGTCTAATAATAGTGTTGTAGGCAAGGAGGCGTGTACCAGGGGTTGCTAGCTTAAGCGAGCGTCGTAAAAAAAAAAAAGCTTTCGGAGAGCGTTTGCTGAAACATAGTCAACATGCCTGGTCCAAGAAAGGTTATCAGAGATCCCTAGACCTAGATACTTATATTCTGTGACTTCATGAAGAAAATTATTATTAGCAGTGTAGTAATATAGAAGAGGGATCTTTTTAACTGTTATTCTCATAAATACGGTTTTTTCAAAGCTAATTGACATTTGCCACCTCTCACACCAAGAAACTATTTTTGCAAAATCATTATTCAGCCTAATTTGATCATCAGTCGAACTTATTTTCTCATACAGCACGCAGTCGTCCGAATATAACTTGACACGTACTGACAGGTTTTTAACAATATCATTAATGAACATTAAAAACAGTAGGGGGCCGAGGACGGATCCCTGGGGAACACCAGAATCGACAGGAACGTAATTGGAGCAAGTTTTATTCAGTTCAACAAACTGACGACGATCAGATAGGTACGATTGTATCCATGTTAATATCTGTTTATTATTTATAATAAAACTGAGTTTATGAAGTAGTTTCTTGTGCGAAACCTTATCGAAAGCTTTTCGAAAGTCCATAAATATAACATCAGTTTGTTTTCCTTCGTTGATTGCTGTCGCAAAATCATGGATTGTTTCGACCAGCTGAGTGCATGTGGAATACCCTCATCAGAACCCGTGTTGAACAGCTGCCAGTACATTATGCTCGTCGAGGAAATTAGTTAGATGCTTATGAATGATGTGTTCCAATAATTTGCACGTTGTCGAAGTTAATGAAAGAGGGCGATAATTTTCAATACACGTCTTCTCTCCACTTTTATGCAAAGGCTTCATTCTAGCAGTTTTCCAATCACACGGTAGAACACCTTCTTTCAATGATCGAGTGAATAGGACACACAAATACTTTGAACACCACTCTGCATACTGTTTAAGGAAGGCATTCGGAATATCATCTGGTCCAGGTGATTTCTTAATATCCAGTTTTAACAATAGATTAAAAACACCCTCTTCAGAAATTATAACATCAGGCATGGAAGGAAGGGACATGCTAAAGGGTGGGAGATGCCCGTCATCTTTCGGGAAAACTTTCTTAAAGGTGTTATTAAATGGACCTGGAAAACCTGGACATTGTCACTTACGTGTTGTCCATTTATAATAAATGCATCGGTAGAACGAGAAACTGGTGCAATTGACCGCCAAAACTTTTCAGGTGCAGTTTTTATAAAAGCCGGAAGTTGCTTATTGTAGTATTTTTCTTTATCTTTCAGAATGCACTGTTTTAATTTCTCTGAAACTTCATGAATTTTTGCCTCTAAAAAGGCTGAGCTTGATTTTT
Source organism: Dermacentor variabilis (assembly GCF_050947875.1). Lineage (NCBI taxonomy): Eukaryota > Metazoa > Arthropoda > Arachnida > Ixodida > Ixodidae > Dermacentor > Dermacentor variabilis. Next base: position 265,397,648 of record NC_134568.1, on the reverse strand, counting down.
TTATTCTTTTCTTTAATCGCTTTAGCCTGCGCTGCAATGGCAAAGTTTCTCGCGTAATCCAGGGATTGTCATTATCTGACTTCTTGCATATCACTGGTACAAAACGCTGAATGCAGTCACGAACAATGTTTTTGAAAACAAGCCACAGGTCATCCACGCTACAAGTGCTGTGCAGAAAATTATAATAATGAAGATCTAAAATATCAATAATCGATTCATTGTCAGCACGGGAAAAATTCGGAAAGTGTCGAGTATCACCCTTTCGGTCGAATAATATGTCTTCTATTACCAAGATTACGGCTTGATGATCAGAAATACCGGCCACTACATTACATGAAAGTTTTTCTTTGATATTGCCTAGTACCAAGAATAAATCCAATATTGATGAAGAATCTTGTTGGATTCTAGTAGGGTTCTTCACAATTTGTAATAGATCGAAATGAAACATGATATCAAGCAGAGCATCTCCTACAGCGTGCGAAGATTGAACAGAAAAAGTAGCCCAGTTTATATATGGTAAGTTAAAATCTCCAGCTAAAATTAACTTATCGTCTGGTTTCATGTAGCAATAAAGATATTTCTTAACTTCATCTAAGACAGCGACAGAGGAACCGAGAGGCCTATGGATAGCACCGAGGATGTATCGGAAATTGTTAGCATATACCTTACAAAAGACAGCTTCAACTGTAGCAACATCAGGCAGTTTTAAAATCTGAAATGTGCTTTTGAACAGTATAGCCACTCCGCCACCTCTTCTGTCGCAGTCTTTCCGAAAGACTTTATAGTTTCTTGGCACAAACTCGGAATCAAATATTTCTTCATCTAACCATGTCTCTGTTAGCACAACTATGTCCGGATTATGCGTTAACAGCATACCTTCCAGCTGGGAGACTTTGTTCACAACGCTACGACAATTAATACTAATTATTGTTAATGTCCTCCTATCTTCCTTTTGTGGTCATTTCTTTCTTTCAGAAATTTTGTAGCGAGCATTGTTCGCTGAGTCCCAAGCAAACGTCATACCATCTACACACAGCTTGTTAAAAAAAAGCTTGACCTTAGCTCTGTTCGATCTCTCTTCCGCTGAGCTTTCCCATAACTTCTTTCTAATATTTCGAACGGCGAAAGAAAAGTCTTCCGTGATCGAAAATTTTGTTCCCTTGAGCTTATAGCAAGCTTTTAGGACGGAACTTTTTTCGCGGTAGTCTAAAAACTTAATGATTACTGGGCAACCATTTTTGCTCTTTCTTCCAAGCCTGTGGCATCTCTCTATGCCTTTAACAGTAACATCTAGTTTTTCTTGGAACACCGTCTCGTTCACCCTCGTGATAAGAGATTCAGCAGTTTCATCGCTCTCTTCTTTTATCCCGAAAATAATCAAGTTATTCCTCCGGCTCCTGTTTTCTAGTTCATCAACCTTGTCTTGCAGGTATGTCACTTTATCTTCCAGCTCAGTCGTTGCTGATTTTAACTCGCAAATTCGCTCTTTTAGTACATTTAAGGACGCCATCTGAACCTCTAACAACTTCATCTTTTCGTTCAGTCCTGCAATATCTGCTTCAATCTTTCCTTGATTTGCCAAAATGTTGTTGATGGAAGCTGTCATATTACTCTGGCCCGAAAGAATCATCTCCAACATTTCCTTATCAGTAGGACCTGGATTTGACTCGACGTCGCCACAGTTCAGAAGGCTCTTCCTAAATGAACACACATCCAAAAGTAAATTTCTTATACTAAGTGGGCAAGGCAGCAGCAGTAGGAAACGGTCATCACTGCAATAACATTTGGCATGTAAGTATGCACTAACCTGCACGGCAAAGCAGAATGGGTTGACCATTGTGCCCGATGTGCTGCTGCCGAGCCCACTGATTCCGAACGCCAGGCTGCTGCTTCTTATACCCACTGGTGGAAGCCTATGATGCGACGTCACTGATGCCGGCGCAGGCGTAGTAGCCACAATGAGTGGCTGGAAGATGTTGTCTACGGGGCAATCAATGTCTCGTGCAGATACGTCGATGACCAGGCGCTGCATGGCAATTCCTTCTGCGCAGGTACGCGGTGCTTGCGTTTGTAGCAAGGAAGCTAGAACCTGCACGACAAAGCAGAATGGGTTGACCATTGTGTCCGATGTGCTGCTGCTGAGCCCACTGATTCCGAACGCCAGGCTGCTGCTTCTTATGCCCGCTGGTGGAAGCCTATGATGCGACGTCACTTTTGATTACTTGATTACTTTTACATCACTTTCCTCTCAACATTTATGAACACCGCTCAATTACAGTAAATGTAGAGTGAGCTGGTCTGGCTCTTTCAGTGCATCCTCTGCAACCGTTTACACACTGTTTATCTTCAGTAACAATTGCTCTTGAAAACTTTCATTGGTCATCGTCCCTCAATTTCTAGTGAGAACATCAGAAGCAACACTTGGTGTGCATGCTGGAGGGAAGGGTATTGTGGTAACAATCAAACACCTTGTGCACAATATTGTGGTCATTCAGTCATTACCTGTGCTCGCACAGTGCTTCAATGTTATGGTGCTTGGAGAAGGCGCTCCCAGTAGGGCCAATGAAAAGTTAGAGAAGTCGTCCTTCATTGTATCAACATTGAAGCGGCCGTCGCCGTCGAGCCATAGCGCTGCTGGTTCATTTCATCAGCCATATCTGATGGAGTGTTAATATGTGGAAACAAATACTTAGCAGCCGGGTTCGCCTATCTGAATATGCGCAGTACGCGAGGCTGCTGCATGGCATGACCATGGCCATTCTGCTGTAGTTCCTGCTAAAATTCAAGTGCTCAAAGCTGCATCACATTTTATAGCTGGTCTCGTCAATAAAGTAACTAGTTGCATGTAATTGGTTACTGAAAAAAGTAATTTACAGCAAGCCAGTACATGTTACCAAATAAAAAAGGAATCAAACGATTAAAAAGCTACAAAATAATTAAATACTAGTAATTAATTACAGGTAATTCATTATGTAAAAGTCTGCTAAGTGCACACACAAACTTGGTGTGCGGTGGTCGTGGAAGTTGCCGGCTGATCGACCACACACCCAAATTCCGTTTCACACACGTGGCCGTCAGTTGAAGCGGAGTCTGTGAACAAAGTTGAGGTTTGGTGTTGAGTGCGAGATACAGTGATGATAGTGGTAGGACAACTTGTGTGATTTAGTAGGAGCTTGCAGAAATTTATCAGTACTCTGGCAGGCACGTGAAGCTGTGTGAATTTTTCTTTTTTTCAAATTTTCACACTCAGTTTTACAAAAAGATGAGCCTTACACAAGTAAATATGGTAGTCAGTCAAGGACGCCGTCATCATATCTTTTATAAACTTGTAATAAGATGTGCTGCAAGAAATCTACTTTACTTTTTACAGCAAGCTTTAAAGTTTTTTCAATGGTTGTGATATTTTTTACAGGTTTCCTCCAATTAAAACATCTTTCTATATGGTTGTAAAGTATACCCTTAACTGGCATGGTGTATCATATGTGATATGTGACACTTTCCACTCATAAAATCACAACCATGCACCTTAAAAAACAGGTGTTTGGGCATTTCTGGCATAAAAGAGCTTCTGGCAATTTTTTTTTGTATGCAATACGGGGTTAAAGAGTGACAGATGTTCTCCCCACATTATGCTCAGAGCTGTCATGACACAAAGCAGCTCTGACAGCCTGCTGAGGCATCCAATCCATCATTATGCACTTGTGCTGCAAGCAACAGACATTCTCACAGGCAATGAACTCATTGACCTAAAGAAACTAAATGTGGTGGGAAACACTGCATGGACTGCGCTTCTGGTAATTGTTGTGCACCCTATGTTATAATTGGAGCAGAAAAAGGTGAAGTTTTTGTCAACGAATATCGCAACGGATGGCATCCTTAAAATTGTGAAATTTCTTTAGCCTCACATGGTACCCTCTTGCAATACTGCGATTACATCTGTCTTAAAACCAGTGATTAAGGTGTTGATTAGCCAATTTTTGTTATTTAATGAGCAGGCTGCGATGAGTACGCATTTACTGTCCACCAAAGTTGAGTGTATGAGTAGTGAAGAATGAATCATTGCAGCACTTTCATTCTTTATACATCTAACAAATTTTTGAAATTTTGCCAGTGTCACTAGTCATTTCACTAAGTATTTCTTTTTTATTTACTTAAGGGCTTGTGTAGAATTTGTGCAATGCTTTAATGCGGTCATAATTATTTAGCAAATATGCTTACACATGTACTTGTTTTTTAGAAATCCTTTCCCAAGTATATACTATGAAAGGCTTTGGCATTTCACTCTTTAATTTCCTAAAAAATCTCGTTCATGTGTATTTCAAGACTGACATTTTAAAGCTGGTGCTAATCTCAATTTCCGCTAAGTGGCTATGATTTTAACACTGTCTGCAATTCTGTAATTGCCACATGTGACTAAGTAAATGAAAAAGTTGACGGTAGAGCTAGTTGGTACTGTCCAATTTTGTTTCTTTCAGTCATTCTTTTTGTTTGTTTGTGCTGTTCTTCAGTATGCAGTTGCAATTAGCCATGCAAATTATGTCCGCTTCATCACATTGCTAATGTGGAGAGGCAGAATTGCACAGTCTTTTACAGGTGAATTATAGAATAATCTATTCAATGTGAAAAAAAAAGATGTTGGCATAGTTATTACTATAATGACTTAAAATTTCTACTTTTTATCATCACAAGTTGAGATCCGTGACCAAGTCAACAACCAAGTTGAAAAGAAGTTGAACAGTTCTAGAGACGAAGCAGATAATTTAAAGAGGGAGCTCTTTGATGTTGAGTCAGAGCTGGTACTTGCCAAGAAGGCAGCAGAAAAGGAAAAAGGTGAAAATGAGCAGCTGAAGTCCGAGGTAATCACTTTTACAAACGGCATTGGAAGCCAAGGCTACCATGCTGCATACTTATCTTCTGCAATGTGTGCAACAAACTGCCAGTCGCAGCATATTTTTGGTAGCGAAATTCACCTTTGATTGATCGAGTTCAATGTTTCGAGGATCATATCAGCTAAGGAGATGCTTCAAAAATCAAAGCGGCCCTGCTAAACTCTTAAACAAAGTTCTAGAACGTATTTTATATTAAAGCGCATCATTTCATGAACATCCTCCAGCAGGAAGTATTTGAATTTGTTGTGTATGGCAGAGTTATTGGCAGTCAAACATAAGCTTTCGATTCCTCCACGCTGTTCCTGCTCCTTCTTCCACACAATACATGTCAGGAGCTATGGAGGGGCAGGCCATTGCCCCCCAATGCTCCACCCACTATATGTCACAACACTACTTCTTTTATGTTTGTTAACATGATGGCCACTACTTCCAGATTTGGCACTAACAACTTGCTAAACTCAGAAGAAGAACCAGCACTAAAATTACCTGAGCTTATAGTAGACCATGTTGGAAAGAAAAATATTCATAGCAGGACCTCTGTGAAGAACAGACAACCGACGAAAACGTGTCACAAAGTCATGGTGGAATTGTGCTCCAGAGACCCCTTGTACATTATACAGGGTGTCCCACATTAGCCAGAGCTTAAAAATGTGCAAATGCCATGTAGCTGGACAGAACAAAGGTAATGTTATTTGCCCTCGCTTGGAGATACACTGTTTTTTTCATTCCACCTAATTATATAATTAGCCTTAATTAATTAATCAACTTCTCAAACATTATAATTAGATAAAAGGTGTCCATGAGAAAATTGTAGAGCAACATAAGGAACTCCCGATACAGCTTTCTGTTGCTCAATACGTGCTACGTAAAGGTGTTTTTCCAAGCATGAAAGAAGCCCGCGAATACATGCGAAGTGCCTCGAATGGCCAATTGCATAGCAATTTCGAGTATGTTTGCAGGCTTCTTTCCCGCTCGGAAAAACACTTTTATGTAGCATGTATTGAGTAACAGAAAGCTGTATCGAGAGTTCCTTATATTGCTCTACAATTTTCACATTATCACTTTTCATCTAACTATAATAATTGAGAAGTTGATTAAGTCTAATTATCTAATTAGATGGAATACAAAAAATAATCTGAGTATCTCCAAGCGACAGCAAACAACATTACCTTAGTTCTGTTCAGCTGTGTGGCATTAGCATATTTTTTAAGCTTGGCTCAAGTTACGTGAAACACCCTGTATTGCACATTGCCTTCAGTTCTTCTCAAAATTAGAAATCAATTGCGTAACATATTTATTTAATTCATACATACTTCTAGCCTCCATTTGGAGGCTGTTGCAGGACATGGAAAAATATATTGCATCAAAATAAGAATGACAAACTTATACACTTGTTAATTTTGTAGTTTACAAGAAGACGTAGTTGAGCAATATAATAAAAGGGTGTGACCTTTCTGAGTCAGCCCTTAAAGGTTTATGAACAGAAATACAGAAGCATAAGATAAACAACAAAAAAGTACATCAAAACCAATTAGAGACAAAATGAGGTGTCTGTAGGCGATACTGATAAATCAAGATGCGTACTCATAGACATATTTTTCCAGCATAGAAAGGAAATCCTCAGGTGAGCAAATTATAATATCACTAGGCAATGAATTCCAGTCTCTGATTGTCTGGGGAAAGAAAGAATACCTGAATGTGTCTGTGTGGAACCTGTATTCAATGAAATCTTTATGATATTTAGTTCTAGTGTTTCGCTGTTCAGTGAAAGACACATATGCACCACTGTTTAATTTGTAGCCCCCGTTAAAGAGGTGGAATAGAAACTTGAGGCGTAAGAATTTAGCACACTTGCAAATAGTCTAGAGGCAAGCTTTATCAAGGAGTTCTGTCGGAGAATCATTACGGTTGTACCTATTATAAATGAATCTGATGGCTTTTCTCTGTATTGCTTCTAGGCGTATGGGGGAACCAGCAGGTAATACCATATTCTAGTTTAGGACGAACGAATGAGGTTTATGATGATGTCAGATGTATGCAGAACTGCAAGAAATTGATTTAATCATATTCTTGCTGCCAGCTTTCAAGAAAATCAACAATTTGATACAGGCCGTTGTGTAATCAGAGACAATGAAACGCAAGCATGCAGTGCATTTCGAGTACCACAAAATGACATGAAAATCCAAGATGCAGTGTGAAAATGGCAAACCACCACACACTGTTGCATCGTCATCTCTGTGTTTAGGCAAAGAAAAGTAGTTTTTGCCTTTAAATATGAGGAGATGATTACTTTATTTATCCATACACTTGAGATTGTGCTTCTTGCATTTAACAGTGGCATTAAAAAAAGTCTTTCATGTTCATAACATGTCATGTCGACTGTAACGTGTGCATTTTTTCTGAAAATTCCTAAAAACATTACAACTGCATTAGGTTCCAGTACAAAACAAAACTGTATTAGCATAAATAATGTATTGGCATAAATAATTTCTAATATCCAATCCACATGTCGCTGCCGCTGTAGAAGCTGTGGTAGCTTTGTGCCTGTGTTGTGAATTTCTTAGGCTGCTATGGTTAGCAAGGCATTTCAATAATGTGATAGTATTTCAAATGCCATAGATAACACTTCATACGAGATGATCTGTGCTGTTCGTTGTGACAAGACAGCCTTCAATAGAGACAAATGATGCACAGTCCAAGTCCTAGTATATTACCATTATTCTTTCCTCTCTCTTACTACGGTCGGGAAAATCAGGTGCACGATGCAATCTAGGTCACGTTAGAATTGAGTAAGTGAAGTACTAATCAGTAATCCGAACTTACTTGAAAAGTGATTATGTCCCCGAGCTGTCTTTTAAGTAGGCACTGGAAGTCGCATAAAACTCCATGTCGCAACGCTTAATTAAGAAACTTTTCTGCTAATGTTTTAGTCTCCCACACATGGTTGCAAATAGCTATGCAGGCCCCCTGGCCATCATGGCAACAGCTGGCTGACCTTTCATAGGCTGTACTTAAGTTAGCTATCGGCAAGTGCACTGTGCTTTTCGTTTAAAAAAGCATGTTATATTTTGTGCACATTTGTGCTCTTTTCATATGTATTACAATATAAAGGATGTTTAGTGCTGCCATTGCGGCAATGATTGGAATGGCAGAACCTGCATGCCCATGTATGATTGCGTTTGCACACATGGGAGTTTGTGAGCCCCCTGCATTCTGTGGCCTCACTGTGATGTCAAAGCTGCTGTCAACTCATGAGGCAAATGGGCATTTGTGCTGCTGATAGGCCACTACTAGCAAAACTTGGCTTCCACCTTTTTCCACTATTAATTTCCACCAGGAGAGGTGGAAAGACATTCAATAGGAAATTGTAAACACGTTTATATACTTTTATCTTAAGCAATGATTCAGTACTACTGAAAGCACAAGCCATATGAGCATCACCTTGATGGCTGGGGCTGTACTTGTCTGCTTCTGTCTCATGCCTGCCTGCTATTTCTATTGTATAAACATGTACATCAGTACAGGTAGAAAAATTCTCATAAAGTTGTTGAGCAAAACATTTTTCACCTAACCACTGCAGGATTGGGCATTCTGGGAAGTAAGCCTTCTATTGCACCAATGAAAAGCATAGGGAAAAATTAAGGCGATCTGACTCATATGTTGGAATCTATCTGAGGTGACGTTTTCATGAAGCAGTTAATTAAATGCTATACAGCTAAGTCTTATGCATACAGTTCTTTATTTTAATCCTATGCAATGTGTCATTTTATGTAATTTTGATACACTACACTGTAAGTAACAAAGTAGCAGCCACCATTTTTCTTTACATGGCATGCTGGCAAGGAAGCCACTTAAGAAATAACGCAAGACATACTGTGGCCGGTTTTATCACATGTCACTTGTATTAAAAAACAGGTTTTAGGGGGCATAATAATACAAATCAGGGCCAGCATCATTGAAATTCACGATTTCCCTTCATGTGAATGCTATATGGCTGGTTTGCTGGAGCTCGCATCTGGCATGCATATAAACGTTTATAAATATATTTATGTATCCAGGTCACAACTTTTATGTAATGCCATGTTTGTTTAGGCAGTACACCATTTACACGCTATGCTAAAATGCAAACACCAGTTTATGCAGATGCACAGTTCAAATCATTAATGCAGCAATGTCATGAAAACAAGGTTTGATGTTTGTTGAGTGAAAAATGGTTGAGAGAGGTGTATGCAGAGAGAAGTATAACACATATATAAATTCATTTAAGCTTTCTATACCCCTTGTGTCACAGTAGAACCTACCCATTCAGGGGGATTGGCTAAGAATGGGAACTTGTTCAGTGGCCCAAAAATAGGGTAGATCGAATACTATTAAAAACTTCAAAAATTCGAAGAAGCTGTTGAATATGATTCACTTTGTGCATTAGAGATACATATGACTCTACATTATATGTGCAGGTTTTATTCGTGGTTTACTGTTTGATTACACAGAACAGAGGTGCACTCACTGGCACTACTTTGTTGGTCAAAATTTCATGCTACATATATGTACAAATGGGGTTGGCCAAATATCAGAAAATCAAAGAAGCTGTTCAATATCATGCACTGTTTATTTCATTAAGAGGTCTGTGCGCTTTAGAGGTGCTTTTTTTTTTTTTTACCCATGAGTTACCGTGAGAAATGTGCTAATTTTTGGTGATTTTCCGTTTTAACATTTTATCTAAAGACGTAGTAGTCTCAACGCCTACTGGACTACATAAAATTATAGCCCAATCACTGGTATTTTGAATGGATGTATAGCAGTAATAGCACAATTTTTGAAGATTCTTATGTGGAAACTTCAAAGGAGCACCTCAAAGAACACAGATGGAAGTAATAATTCACCATTTTTAGTATAAGTACTAAGAGTGAAATAATTTTAAATATACAAAATATGCACCTGCTTCCTAGTTTCCAGCTTTTGTTAGTCAGATCATGCAAAAAAATTACTATGAAGATTTGTTGGCATCAGTACTAGCCATAGTGATGCCCTTGCTATACGGAAAGGCATTGCAAATGTGAAGATGGGTAAGTTCCTATTGCACGGGGAACATTTATTTTTACTCATTACAGCAGGTACCTGGTTTCTGTTTAACTGCATTTTTTAGGCTCGTGAAGCAATGATTGTCAGGTCAGGGAGCATGCAGAAGCCCCCAGATATTTGATTATTACATTTGATCAGCTTTTCTGTACAAGTAAGGTGGTCTGGTCTGCGTTTGATTGATGCTAAAGCCTCGACATGCTTTCTTCAGTCTTTGTATAACTCTGTTCAGTAATGTGAAGTGTTGCACTATATTGTACAGTAGTGAATAAGGGCACTTGAACAGGCATTGTTCTAAATGCGGGAAATTAGAGAGCTAGTCAAACATTGGTCGAAGAACAGTCTGAAATCTACAGCATGGTCTTTTATAAGTGAAAACCCCACACGACAGGAAGAACTGCACTTGATAATTTGTACATACGCTGTCAAAGTGCTGATGGATAAAAGCAACCCATGGTGAAGAAAATAATGTTGCACTTGATATTAGTTGAGCGCAATCAAAATAACATGCACACGTGAGCATCTACCATTGTTTGAGACATCGTTAAAACAGCCTATACGTCAGATTGGAAAATTGACAACCCGAGAGAAGATTCTGTGTCTTCACAGCTGCTGTCATTTAAAAATTATGTTGTGAAAATTTTGCATGTTATTATTGAAGAAGTGCTAGGAGCCCTGAAAGCTAGTTTCAGTGATACCTCCATTCGAAGTTTCATTTTTCCAGACTCCCCAATCTGCCAGAAATGGTCAGATCTGACGAATAGTTAAAATTCAGTTGTCATTTTTATGGTGAAATAATGTTTCTAGTAGAATAATTACAACAGAAATGTTTCACAATGTGTAGAAAAACTGTCAGTCACGATGATAGATTTTTATAGGCGTGGTGACGAAAGAGTTAAACAATTACTTGTGATGTGTGAATTTGAATGTGACATTTTAATGTGGAGCAGGTAGCTCTCCTTTTAACGCTTAGCAGCATTGAGCACTTTTGTGCTCCAAATGAATGTATGTTTAGCAACTACAGCGTTTTCAAAGAATTTTTTCCTCCTTCCGCCACTGTCACTTAAACCAAGCACGCCTAAGTGCCTTTTTGATTCTACTGAGAGGGAGTGTTGGTGATTTCCGGATGGGTTGCCTTGAATTTCCTAGCTTAATTCGTATTCTTTCCAAAACACTGTCACTGTTTGTTTCAATGTTTGCTCCTTACAGTGTTTGTCCAAGTTCAATCACTAGAAATGTGTTTTTCGTATTCATATTAGGTGTTTGTACAGGCAGCTGTACAGTTTTTATGTTTGGGATTTATTGTTTGATTATACAGAACAAAGGTGCATTCACTGTTCATGGTCAGTCAACATGCAGTGCTGATTTGCTGGAGCTTGCATCAGGCATGCATATAAATGTTTATATATATCACCACATGCGTGATGTAAAAGTTGTGGGTTTGATTCCTGTATAAAGCCAGCAGGTCATGAAGCTAAGGAGAGCATTGGGGTTATTAGCTGTGGTTGAAATGAAAATATAGAAAATAATGAAGAGGAACTGAAAGTGGACAAAAAAAGACAACTTGTTGGCGGTGGGGACCTAGTCCACAACACACACATATATATGCATAAACGTGTACACTCACACACTCTAACAGCCACTCATTTAATTTTGAGCATCTGAAGTCCTTTAGTTAGCACTGAAATCTTAAATTTCATAGATGTAGTTGTTACATTCTGCCCCTATTGGAAAGCTCGCCTTTTCATCCATGCAGTAAGTTCAAGCTATACTTTGACTCTGTAGTTCTGAGCAGCAGGGCCAAGACTGCGAGGACTGCAAATGCAGAGCTTGTGCGGGCATAAACTTCAGGATGACACCAAAGTGCAATAGGATACTTTTAGAGGCGTTTGTCTCGCTGATTGGTCAAGGCACCACAACTTCCACAGTGCTGCATGGAATTGCTGAGACAGAGTATAGTTGATACTATGTTCTAATGTGTAAAAACATGTAAAAACAGTTATAGCAAGAAAACACAAGCAGCAAGTGACGACTGAAAAGTTTACTGAAAGGTTTGCTTGGAAGTGCAGTGCACATACGTCCAGGGGCTAGCATAATACAATTCTTTCCATTAGATTCATCAGCCACTGCACTAGGAGGCTGATCCCGGTGGTATAGCTAAAATACTGTTGAAGCAAACATTAATGTAAAAATATTTAATGGATTTCAAGAATACTGGCCCAGTTTTGTTATGCTCTCTCAGTCCATTTTTATTTTTATGCAAGTAACGTGGTAAAAGTGGCCAGTATGCCATTTGCATTCTTTTTTAGTGGTTGTCTTGCCAGGATGCCACGTAAAGAGATATATTGGTGGCTACTACTTGGAGTGAAAGGCAGCTTGAGTGATAAGAGGGCAGCGTGAGGGCTGATATTAATTTTGAGTCTAGGCAGCAAGTTCAGAGAAAGATTGCTGTTAAAACATGCATTTAAATCAAAAGATATGTTTCTGAATTCACTAATTACCATTGTTTCTGTGCAGCTGGAGAACATGCGCCTTACTGTTCAGTATCTTCAAGATGCCTTGACGGATCTGAAAAAGAAGGCAAGTTCAACAACAGCGGTGCCAAGAGTATTTGATGTTTGATTGAAGACTTGCCTTGGTCATTTCCACCTTTTTTGTGTGTGATTAAAGCTGCTATGCAGTATTTATTGCAAAAGTAAACCCCCCCTTTTTTTCCCCAAAGGTTGTGATTTCATATTCATGCCATTTCTTTTCCATCCGCAGCATTTGCTTGTTAATGGGAAATTGCAAAATTTGTGCTTTGTTTGCATCAATGATGTCGCTTTGCCCTGTGATAAATGCCAAGATATTTTCAAAAAGCTCTCTTGAGTTTAGTGTGCAATGTCAAAAATTCAATGAAATGGTATTTTTAGGCTAATAAATGTTACTTTTACTATGCTGTCTGTGTTCATTGTGAAACATGTTTTCTGGACGTACACTGCCAGTGAACAGACAGAACTGCTGCAGTATAAGTTTTATGCAAAAAAAAAAAAATCAAGATTGGGTCCAGGTTACTATGAGTGCATGTTACATAAATGGTGATAGCATTGGTTTGAATGCATGTTTGTCCCCTTAGGTGCCAATTAATTCTGTCCATTGAAAATTTAATTTGAACCCATCTAGTACTTTGCGAATCAAAACTGTACAGCTGCAGAACAAATGAAGAATTTTCAATTCTTCAGCGAGTTTTCTGAAGTTCGCAAAATGTGGACTCCATGTGAGAACTCTCTATAGGAATCTCAGATATGAGAATCTCAACTATTTCATGCCTAGAACATGTGGAAAGTGCCTATCCAGACACCTAAAATATGTGCCTGATGTATATTTCAAAAGCAATGAAAGTGAACCCGCTACATGATGACAAACTGACTCTGTGAGGACAAACATCCAGTCGTCTACCTTCAAACTAGTTTTACCGGAATACTTCACATTTATTATTCAAACTTTCAGCACAGGTCCAGTCAGTAAGTGCTTCAAGATGTTTGTGATAATTTTAATTGGTGCTTTTGATTTTGATGCACTGCCTTCATGTGCACAATTGTGCACTTATGTGAAAGGAGTTATGGTGTCAGATGCTTGATTGGCACCAACTATTTTGTTGCAAGTATATGTACCCTTTTGTCGGAGGGGAAGGGGAAAGCTATCAGAAGTGCCTTATGATTTTAGAATAGCACCACTGCATTTTTTTTTCTTTAAAGGGACTGAAACGATTTTTATGGACCTAGCTTTTTTATGGCGAAATGCAAAGCTCACCCTCAGTAGTGTTTACACCTTCAGCGGTTACTTCCAAAAGCGCGTGGATATTTAGTAGGCAGAATTTTTCTATCTGAACAGCCTCTAAAAGAAGTAAGAGTCCCTCCTCCAGCAACGCTGAGAAGTGAGAGCAATATCGCTAAACCGCCTCGCAAATTGTGATAACCGTTCATGGTTCTGCTTTCACAGGAGTGAGTGTAACTGTGGTTAACCACATACATTTTGACCTTTTCAACCACTTTTGAAAATAAAAAGCTGGTGCAATAAGTTTGCGTTGCTTTACCGACATTTCTTATATTTGTACCGCATTCTTCCCCAAGTACACATCTGCGTCATGGCTGGCTGGCCCCCGTTGTCATTGTTCTGTCGATAGATGAGCCAAGTCCGAAGGCGAAGGCAGCGCCATTTTTCTGCTCACTACAAACGAAGGCTTATCTGCACATTGTAAGTCAAGAAAAACTCATAATAATAAAAATTATACTGCATTTCAATACTAATGAAAGGACTAGGAACTGCGTACACTAGTACAAGGTCACGTGATGTACCTCTTATGCAGCTTCATGTTTTTGCCGCATGGGGCATCAAAGCTCATTTTTCACGACTTTTAGTGATGAATTAAAAATATAAGTCCATGTTTAATGAGAGAAACGTGGCTCGTTTTGGCCGCTATGATGGGGAATCATTCCATCAGCGGGGCTACTTCGATTAATCTTCTGAGCAGTTGTCTGTCCCTTTAGCACATTGAAACATTTCTAATACCTATAATGAGTTAATTCAGCTAAATGCGATTTATTAGATAGTGGAAATGGCTACCCAACTATTTTTCTGTTACAGTACAAGTGTCACCTGCCACTGGCTGACTATTTAGCTAATGAAATACCATACTTGACTATGCTTGCTATTATGAGATGGTGGTTTAATGTTTGGTGTTGTTTGTGATGAGAAATGACACTCAGAGTTGGTCCAAGCATGCTTTAAGTAAGGCATAGCTGGATAATGCACAAGCTTTTACACAGTATGCAGCAATGGTTCAGCGTCCAGCAGTTTTCAGATAAAAGCTGAAGCACCATGAAAATTCGTCTGTACAGCTTCGTACAGCAAATTTTTTAACACAGCTTCATCAGCTGTGGCATCACAAACCAAGCGGGTGCTGCTCTATCAAAATGCCTTGCTATTATGTATAGAGCTCTACACAAGTTGGTTTAACACACATGCTTAACTTGCCTAGTTAAAGAGACATCACTAAATCTATAAAAATGAAGGCCAAACTTGCACTCTAATTTCATCACGCTAAGTCAATGTGACGTGAATTTAAAAGTATTTTATTGCTTGGGTCGTTATGGCACAGTGAAAGTTCTCGAAACTTGCCAAGTTCTGTCTTCGGCTTTTTTTATAATGCAGTGTAGTCAATCTTTACAAATAAAAATTTAGATAGGCTCGAACAGACACTGTCAAAATCCATGACATTGTGGCAAATTGGTGCGAGAACTCAAGGTGGTGTTGCTCTCCACCTTTCATTTTTAACCCTTTCTTGCTTGTCAAGCCTTCTCAAATGGTAAAAGTGGCTTTTTTCATAATATAAAAGCGCAATTTACTAATATAGCGCTAATTATTTTTGTTTTAGTGTCCTTTTAAGCTGCTTTAACACAACTGACTTGAGTTTCAATGGGAATTTGTTTTGGGGCATTGGAATGGAGTTCCAAGAAGGGTTGACCATTGAGATGCCAAGGGGTCCAAAGTTGTTCATCAACAGGCACAAGATGCACTAGAGTGAAGCAGTCCCAAACGGTCAGAGATGGAAGGTATGGCCCTCTGTGGCTGTTTCCTTAGTTGGCCGAAGTTTAATGTTCAAAGACAGAGGCTAGCTTGAGGTATCACTCTCTAGCCGGCTACTCTGTGCTAGGGGAAGAGGAAAAAGAGCAGGGACAATGACAGAGGTAGGAGGCAAAGCAGCAGACTGCCTAGATTTTAAAAGCCCAGTAAGGCCTTGCTGGCCTGGAAGCTAGACTTGCAGTCACGCCAAGGGCCCATAGTCTCCTCTGACAACAGTTGGCTGTTGGGACGGACAAGAGCATCATTCAACCTCTGCTGATTTTCCTCCATGTACATGGAGGTCCATGTAAGTCCATGTAAGTCGCATAGCATGCTTTATAGATTCAAGCACTTGGCACAGGTTACAGTCTGGAGACTCGAGTATCACATAAGTGCTTGTAATGAGGGGTAAGCACCACTCCTAGCCTAAGCCTGTAGAGAAGACTGGCAAATGTCATGGCACATTGGCACACACTACTGTCAACAAAGCTGTTGGCTACATTTTGCACAAGGGTAGTTTTGCACTTAACCCATTCACATGGAGACAAAGGCAGCAAAGAGTGACTTTCACCACACACACAGCCGCTTTGTTCTATTTCACACATCTTGTGCACATTGAAAGGGTACTCAAACCCGTGCCACTCCCTCGCTTTCACACCTGCTCAACTTTCACATCGGCCCTGGTTCCACAAAACTGCCAGTACCATGTTCCCTGTGCCAATCATGCCTTGCAGGTGGACATGTCCAACTATACATCACCAAGGCACTTACACCTGCAAGAGTTGTGCCATTATACCTTTTGGATACCGAATTTTCCAGCATAAATGACTGTGAGTAGGCAGATGTAACTTGGTTAGCTGTGCATGCAAATGTAATCGCGAAACGAAACTCTAGCCGCTGATAGCGTGAGTGAGTTGTTGCCTATTGAACATGTGGCTCCTACCCATTATAGGGGACTGCCCAAGAAATGGGTGGATTATTCCAAGATATATTGAAAAATAATCTTTCTGAACTGCTATGGATGAAGTGCTGTAGAAGGCGAAATTATCTGTTAAAATTAAAGCAACAACAACAGAAAGAATCAATTATCATTAATTGAAAAGTACACAACAAAAATACGATTTTAACAGGGCATTTGGTTAAGACTCCATAAAAAAATTCCTGAACAGCCGAGCATGCATCCTTGTGACTGAATACCAGAGTGGAAACTCTGAATCAAAGTATAACAGGTTCTGTTAAGTCCAGGCTAAGTCTTTGAAGAGTAGCTCCAATATTCTTTTCCTTGCTACAGTAAAGTGGTGACAAGATAGAAGGGATTGATAAATTGTTTCTTCCTCATTACAAAAAAGAGCAGAGTAGGGAAAGCATCAAACCTGACCTGTGCAAGTTGAAGTTCAGGGAGGTAATGTGGCAATATAATTTTTTGAGGGAGACCTCAAACATTCTTGCGTTGCAGAATTCACTATGCCAGGGAAATGCCAGATGCTTATATTCTGAAAAAGCAGTCAGTACTGGGTCTGATAATGCTTTCATGATTGAATGCATCCGCTTGCTGCCATGATGTGTGCTGTCAGTGGTAGAACAGGCAGGACTGGGTCACAAAGTGATGTCTTTGCAAGTGAATCGGCAGTTTCGTTCACAAACAAACCTTGATGACTGGGTACGCAAATCAAACTAACACATTGCAGTTGAGCAGGAACTATCAAGTGGAAGAAGGAGGAGGAGGAAGTAGGGATGGAGGGAAAGACAGGGAGGTTAGCCAGTTCTCAGACAAGCTGGCTACCCTGTATAAAGTGGAAAAGCTTTAGCTTGGGCAAATCATTAGATGTGAAAAGAGAAGAGCACACAGATAGCGAGTCAAAGAATAGCAGCTACAGTAGTTGAATGGTCTGATTTATGTAGAGCTAGAATTGCTGCCATAAACTCGGCCAGAAAAATAGGCACAAACTCGAGCCACCTTAATGAAAAAGACAAGTCGAGTGCAGGACAAAATATTCCAATGCCGGACATTTCCTCCCACTGTGATGCACCTGTCGCAATGATGTTTGTTGCTTTGTAATAATTTGTTTAATGTAGCTGTACCTTTATTTTGTGGTGCAGAAGGCAAGTTGAAGAAACAAGAGACTGAGTTTCCATCTCTTCTTTCTTCCGCTTACCTTTTGCGATACAAACACTGAGAGCAAAGGTTTTGCTACCTAAGCAAAAACCCCTCCACGCTCCAAACGTGTATGGAGGGACTTTTACCCAGCGCCAGCCTGAGCTCGCCACCCGCCTTGAAGACGACTTGGCGGGAGCAACAAAATGCTGTCAGGTCTCAAAGGATAGCCTGTACATAGTTTGAAAAATACTGTGGCTAGAATGTACTAGATAGGGGGGAGTGGGTCCTGCCAGCAGATCCAGCGCGGGCTCCCCCATAGAATGAAGAATGCTACCCTTAGAATAAACCACTACTGCAGCTGCATGGAGCTTTGACAGACGTTTCACTCTGGTGCATCTAGTTTTGATACTCGGTGGCGGAAACAGTGATTTTATTCCCTACATACCTGTAGTCAATAAAATGGAGAAAGAGCGACGGAAATTATGCAAACGACGCAACGACGACGGTGCATCGATCAGGCAGCTACTGGGCCCATGAGCAAGCCTCAGCCAATGGACGCTCATAGAGACGTTGGTTCTTTATTCTATGGGGACTACTAGACTAGTCTAGTAGCGTTGGCCGAAACAACTTCATTAGCTTGATCATTGGCTTTATGATAAGGCGACGGCAGCGCCTCTGCAATTTCAGAGTTTCCTGCATCATCTTCGGTTAGGGAAAAATACTTTGCCCCCAGTGCTTGCCAAGGCTCCTTTCTATAAGTACACTCTAGTCTACTTTATAGTACACTCTACTGTGGTTATGGGTGTTATAGGGCACTGCAAAGAACCCACAGAACACCATAAACTGTTGATGTCATGGTGGATGTACTGGAATACTACCATACTATGGTTACCATGGTAGCTACCAACGTTACTAGATTGTGGTTAATACTTACGACAGCTATTACTAATAGCTGTCGTAAGTAGTAACCTGTACACTCTTAAGAAAAATTACACCCTTTTGCCACACAATACACTCTAAAAAACGTTTACACCCTTTGGGGTGTATATCTGCCACACAGCGATAATCGTCACCTGCCGTGCTTGCGTTTCCTTTCTTGAAAATGCCGCGCCTGCTACTTTCCTGTCGGCGATGCTATGTCATGCTGACAATGTGCATGCCGTTCGTTACTGGGAAGTACTGGTCTCACAGCATTAACGAAAGGAAATGCAGACACGACAGATTACGTTTATTGTGTGGAAAGACACGACTCAAAGGGCGTAAACTTTTCTTAGAGTGTAATCGCCATCTGTCTTGTCCGCATTTCCTTTCTTTAACGCGGCGAGCCCGGTACCTTCCAGCGGCGAACGGCATGCGCCTTATCAGCATGACTTGGCATTTCAGACAGGAAAGTAGTGGGCGCGGCATTTTCAAAAAAGGAACTTTTCTTAGATTGTAGAGTGTTGCTACACGATACACTCTAAAGAACGTTTACGCCCTTTGGGGTGTATATTTACCACACAATGATAATCGTCATCTGTCTTGCCCACATTTCCTTTCTTGAAAACGCCACGCCCGCTACTTTCCTGTCTGAAATGCCAGGTCATGCTGATAAGGCGCATGCCGTTCGCCACTGGGAAGTACCGGGCCCGCAGCGTTAAGAGGAAGCTTTAGCTCGGGCCCAACTCCGACGCGGCCTATTCAAATACATGTAAAAACGCAAAAACGTTTTTCTGAGATAACCCCCGGACCGATTTTAATGAAATTTGTTGCATTTGAGAGGGCAAGTGAAATTCTAGTGACTGTTGGTCGCGGAATTTCTATTTAGGTCCTGAATATTTTAGTCCTGAAGATTTTCAAAAATTCGAATGATTGAAAAAAATAGAAGCACGAAGTTTACAAATTCATAACTCTGCATCAAGAGCAGATATCGCGGTTCTGTAAACGAGATCCATCAGATCATCGAAAGCGGACAAATTCGATACGTCATTTTATATCTTACGTGAATTTGTTACGTTGTTTACATTGGGTTCTTCAAAACCTATATTTCCATTTTACTATATTTTTGACATTCATGTGTAACGTATCAATTTTGTCCGCTTTAGATGTACTATTAGATGCAGTTCACGGAATTGTATTATCGATTTTCGTTGCTGAGTTACAGAGTTGTAAACTTGATAGTTTCGTTTTTTGAAAATTTTTGATTTTTGCCAATTTTTAATAAAAAATTGACGACCTAAATCGAAAATTCGAAACCAACAGTCACTAGATTTTAGGTTTTTCTTTTAAATGCAACAAATTTCGTCAAATTTGCTGCAGTGGTTGCCGAGAAAAACGAATTCTGCTTTTACATGTATTTAGATAGGAGCACCCGAGCTAAAGCTTCCTCTTAAAGGAAATACGGACAAGACAGATGACGATTATCGTTGTGTGGCAAGATACGACCCAAAGGGTGTAATTTTGTTTTAGAGTGCACTCTTACACTCTAAAAACAGTTGCATTCTTTGGAGTGTATATTTGCCACACAACAATAATCGTCATCTGTCTTGTCCGCATTTCCTTGCTTTAATGCTACGAGCAGCTAGGGTACTTTCCAGTAACGAACGTCATGCGCGTTATCAGCATGACAGAGCATTCCCGACAGGAAAGTAACGAGCATAGCGTTTTCAAGAAAGGAAATGCAGGCAATTGACAGATGACGATTATCGTTGTGTGGAAAGTATACACTCCAAAGGGTGTAAACTTGTCTTACACTCTTAAAACGGTTGCACCCTTTGGGGTGTAAATGTGTCCCACAACGATTATCGTCATCTGCCCTGCTTGCGTTTCCTGAAAACTCGGCGCTCGCTACTTTCCTGTCGAGAATGCTGCGTTACACTGATAACGCGGCGCCGTTCGTGACTGGGAAGTACCGGGCCCGTCGCGTTAGAGAAAGGAAACGCGGGCAAGACGGATGACGATTATTGCATAGTGCACTCTTAGAAAAATGTACACCCTTTGGGGTTTATCTTGTCCCACAACAATAATCGTTATCCGTCTTGCCCGCGTTTCCTTTCTCTAACGCGGCGAGCCCGGTACTTCCCAGTCACGAACGGCGCCGCGTTATCAGTGTGACGCAGCATTTTCGACAGGAAAGTAGCGAGCGCCGAGTTTTCAGGAAAGGAAACGCAAGCAAGGCAGATGACGATTATCGTTGTGGGACAAATTTACACCCCAAAGGGTGCAACCGTTTTAAGAGTGAAGAGTGTGTAGTTCGTTTCCAAGGAAACTGAAACTAAACTAAATCTTCATGATTACCATCAGACTAATCAGCTTACTACCACAGAACACCTACAACCAATACTACACTGTTGGTTCCTTATTCCCTTGCTACTATCACCATCAGGGTTTTTCCTTCTCAATTTCCATTTGCTTTCTTTTTTCCCTTATTTCCTTTGTCGCTAGGGGGTTTGGAGTCGAGCAAATACGAAGTGACGTATTTTACGTAAATGCATCCGGGTAACTCGGTACTACAATGGCGACAATGAATCAGGCTTTTAGTAATACTGAATCTACAACATCGTATTCGCAGCAACCAACTGATCGTTTGAAGTTGTTGTACCCCACAGTGAATGAAGAAGAAACTCCTCTTCCACGTTCTTGGAGCCCAAAGGACAAATTCACCTACATAGGCTTGTCACAAAACAATCTTCGAGTACACTATAAAGGTTAGTGGAACTGCAAGCGCCTCTGAAGTAATTTGCTTATGATGCTTTCACATATTTTACTTTCATTTCGCAGGCGTCTAAATTCTGATCAGAGTGTTGTTACTGTAGTAATACTCTAGCGTTGTGCATTGCGTTTGCGATGCCTAGCTGTGGCGTCGTGACGCATATGAAGTTTCAGCTGTTCGCAGCCGAGCAAGCTGCTGACAGCTAGCGTTCAAGCAGTTTCGGACGCTAACTTTCGTTTTACTTTCACTTAATTGTGTGACATCTAGATGGTTGCGATAGTTACCGTCGTTAGCTTTCTTTTGTACAAGAATTCAATATTGCGCTCATTAAGAACTAAAATTAAACACATTTATTGTTGCGCTTACTGCTGCATTTATTTCTTAATTGTATTATTTACGGTGGTAATGCATCTCCGAATTGCTTCTCTTAGGTGTGCTTCCCACTCCTTGCGTCATATGGCGGTCATTGTCAATCATTGATGATCAAAATCTTGCGTGCAGCTTGAGGTCGATAATTTACATTTGTTTGTTTACTATGTGAGCTGCACCAGCGCCTGCTGTACTTGCTGCACTAGGCCTACTGGCAATTTTACCCAATTCTGGAGTACTGAAGTTGCACTGTGTTCACATTGCTGTCTAAAATATTCGCTGCAGTCGAGCTTGGGCGCACTGCACATGCTTGTGTTGCTGATAGAATTAATGACTATTGCGCAAATATTTGGTCAGCGTGTGTTGCGTTCTGGTTATAGAACTGGTGAACTTGTGTTGCTGTCTTTCTTCATTTGTCGGGAACTTGGCGAGATGGCAAGATCTCAGTCCTCGTGATTTGAGTGTTGCTGGGGCACTGATCGATATAAGAAATAAATGGTTCGCACCAAAATTTCTATAACAGTAAAAGGATCATCGTTGCGTTACATATACATAGAGTATACTACATTGGCGGAACCCCACCTTTAATTACACTGCAATTACAGTTAATGCGATTAAAATTCACTCATATATATGGGGGTTTCCATAAACCATTGAATACGTATGGATCACATTTTCAAGTGTTCTAGTAAATGAATGTGCTGTGTGTGTCTCCTACGACAAGTGCACATAGCACATCCATGACGTGCTATTGGGTATCCACTCATCATTTTCACTGGGGTGTGTTAATTCTTTATTGTTCATAGCTTTGCTATTTGAACTGATTACACAGCTGTTTTTATTAGTTTTTTACAGGTTTGCTTTGTAGAATACATTTTTTACCTATCTCTTAATCACCTGAGAAAATGCCTCTGGCCCAGATTGCCATTTTAGTCACTTTAGCACGCACACACACACAAAAGACCACATAACCAATATTTGTTATGTGCTTTCCTGTAGGTGTCGGCAAGAACCACAAAGACGCCGCTAGTGTTCGTGCTACACATCCAATTCCTGCAGCATGTGGCCTATATTACTTTGAAGTGAAGATCGTCAGTAAAGGCAGAGATGGCTACATGGGTGTGGGCCTGTCTGCTCAGGGTGTCAACATGAACAGACTTCCTGGTCAGTTTCTGGACTTGCTTTGGTGATGTAGTATCTGTGTTCAGTATATTTTTATCATCATGTATGTCCATTGAGATGAACCAGAATGCTCTCTTTTGTAAAGTTCAACCAAGTAGCAAAAGTAAGTCTGTCGGTATAAGCATTGTTGCCCCCCGTGGACATCAAAGACAATGTGTGTTTATGCATTCATGTGCAATTACATAGTGCTGTTAAGACAGATTTGTAACAGACCTGCTTCAGCTGTAGGCAACAGCATGTTTGAACTACATCAGTCAAACTGCCACATCTGCTGCATGCAGGTTAGTGCAGAATCTAGCGCTGTCGTACGCCAGCATACAAGAGCCCTGTTTATGCGATGGAGCTTTGTCTGAAGCACATGACTTGCTTTCATGGCCTTTCTTTTTCTTTTCGTGCTTCCTAAATATATTGTACTCTTGGAAAGAACAATATATTTTCATGGCACATTTTTGAATATGGTGTTGCACATTTACACCTTTGAAGTTTTAAGTTACTTCACTCTGATTTTCTTAATGCAGGATACTCGTGGGGAAAAAAAAGCAAAATGCATGCAACATTCAATGCCTCCATTTATTTGTTGTGTGACTTGTTTCCATCTGCATAAAATTGCCTTTTGTTCTCGTACTAAGGTTGCTTGAATTAACATTTTTTTTTTCATAATAAATTGGCACAATGTTTTTCCTTTTGTGGAAGGGATCAATGATCAATGTTACCATGTATATGTGTGCTAAACTTAGCCTGAAGTGAGCTCTGGCTTAACAAGACCGTCTACTGTCCAGAATGCCTTGATATTGTGTGCCACCGTAAAGATTGTGTCACAAAATGATAGAAACAGGCATGGGTTTATTCTTTAAATACAAATTCGTATGTTTAATTTTGTGTAGAAAGCCCCCAAAGGTTTCCAACACACAACAGAGGAACTTTGTAACTAGATAAGTTGTCGTCACACATGCTCTCCGATAAATATGCATGCCTTACTTATGCGCTGGACCTTTTGCACCTTTACTTTATCTCTGTGGGTGTAATTACAAAGAGTTTATTCTGTAAAGTGGCACTGCTTTTTGCTCCATGTATTATCACATAGCAGGAGCTCAGAATTTTGGATTAATCCAATAAACTCTGAAAAGCACTCAGTGGCAAAAAAAAAAATATTTGGATTTATCTGAAGAATTCAGAATTTTGGGGCCCTCAGTTCTGGTCATGTGACCATGCTCTGACTACGTTTGTAGAAAAAGTGTGATAAGCTGAAAGCATTTATCATGACAACCAACTCACACAACTGAGGTTCATCAAGCTGAGGTTCTTTATGAGAAATTCAAATAAACTACTCTCAACAGTTAAAATTAAAAGTGGAGTCTACTCTTGTATAATGTGTACTGTCTCTATGCCATGCACCTGCTGGCACTGCTAAGTTGATGAAATGGCACATCTGCAAGAACTTTTGTGCGGATGTCAACTATGACATTGTCGACAATAGGAAGTGCTGTGAAGTCATTAACAGCTTCTGAAAATACTACAACAGCAAGTCATTCTGGTAGTGCACTCAGATTCGTGAACCCAGACGTTAAGGTGGAACTGCCAACATTGTTCAAAATGTATGAGCAGTTGTTTTCTGTTGTTTTACTACTGGAGCATCGCGGTGCACCTTGCTGGCAAGAGTTCTCAATATCAGTCGTATGCCCTTGAATAAATTGTTGAGCCTCTATTTTTCTGGAGAATGCATGCCTGAGACTGGCCAGTCCTTTCATGTACTGAGCTGGATGTACTGAGTCTTCATGTATGCCGTGCGAATGTTGAAAGGGCATTCTTGATGTTTAATTCTCAAATTGGAAAGAGTGCACC
The DNA here is from genome assembly GCF_050947875.1 of Dermacentor variabilis. Classification (NCBI taxonomy): domain Eukaryota; kingdom Metazoa; phylum Arthropoda; class Arachnida; order Ixodida; family Ixodidae; genus Dermacentor; species Dermacentor variabilis. Next base: position 265,372,894 of record NC_134568.1, on the reverse strand, counting down.
ACTATGGTCGAGCCAGTATCAATAAATATGCCATATATATTACAGTATATCGATAAAACCTTCTGCTAAAGTTGTCTGTAAATAAAAAAGTTCCTGTGACTGGCTGTTTCTGTTCCTGTTCAAGGCTGTCTTAGTGGTGCGGGTGAAACTGGGAGATGAGTGCAGTGCTTTTAAAAAACCCTAAAACCCCCACATTTTATTGCATCGTAAAAGAAAGCTCTGCTAAACTCCGATTTTTTAGATTGAATTTAATCTTGCATGGCCACAAAATTAACTGAAAATGCAGAACTCTACTACACATAGCTTACTATGCAGCATTTGTGCCCATTTTAGTATACCTGGCGCTTAACTCATGTGTTTCATGTGTGCTTCTCCTGTCTCCCTACCGGCTTCCTCTTTCATGCCTTGATGATGTTTCCATTCTCTTTTGTGGTTAGTCTCATCAGAGCGCCTGTCTAGGCAGTGCTGCCATCAGGCAAGCACCCTCACTGCCTCTCTTAAAACTGCTTTTAAAACTGCCTCTCTTAAACTTAAAACTCTTATTAAAACCTTTTTTAAGTTTTTAATTGCGCATCTTTCTAGTTCAGTTTTTGCAGCACACAGTGGCAATTGCTCTCTGTGTTGCCGCCGACACCTGTACACATTTATTTGAGGGATCTTGCAAAACTTTATATATATATATATATATATATATATATATATATATATATATGTGTGTGTAACATTGTTTATTCTGCTCATGTGTCCTGAAGACCCCCTTTCATCAGCTGACCACATCTCTTTGGTTTCACAGGGAATACTGGTCTTAAAAGCTGCACAATCTACTGTAATGGTACTGTGTTGTACAAGGTGATTCATTCAGTTCACTGTTTAAAGGGAATATGGTAGCATGTGGCCAATGCTCTGTGCTACAGGAGAAACAAGTGCCATAGAAAATAAATTGAAGACTCAGAAGGGGTTACTTTAGGTGCTGTACATTGAGTGCCAGATGTCTTATTACTTAAGTGGTCACTTGTACTATGTTCTTCCAGAAATTATTACTATGCTGTTGCATAAGAAGTTAATCACTTGTCATGCGGTATGCCGAAAAAAAGCCTGCTTCACTGCAAAAACAGCACTTGACAGTAACAGACAGCGTGCCAACACCCATCTGCAACTGCACACTAACTTTGAAAGCACTTGCATCTGGCACTGAGTAGTATGCCTGCCAGACTTATTTCCAGCCTGTTTTTATCTGTTTATTGCTTCACTGTTGTTTGTTTGAAAGGCCAAGTGCCAAAATTGGTCCTACTTGTTTACAACAGACAGAAACGCGGTATAATTTTTGTATTAAAGTGTCAAGTGCAGCTAGGTATTTCTGAAATTTCTTATACGTCTTACTCACTGTTATACATCGGACAGCACTGTTGCAAAAGAATTGCATTAAGTGCTAGAGCTAGTGTTAAGGCTGAAACATTGCTGATTAGTATTGTGTTCACTTTTGCTGCAGCTTATGATTGGCTAACTTTAGCTGCAAATAAGTCAGTGCTTGCTAGTGTTGAATGCAAGACAGATTTACTGGCATTTATGTCTCTTATGGCACTTTATCTATAGTATAGGAAACTCACAGTATCTTTGGACTTCTTTTTTTTTTTTCAGGTTGGGACAAACATTCATATGGGTACCATGGTGATGATGGCCATAGTTTTTGCTCTAGTGGTACTGGCCAGCCTTATGGCCCAACGTTCACAACTGGCGATGTGATTGGTTGTGGTGTCAACCTTATTGACAACTTGTGCTTCTACACAAAGAATGGCCATAACCTTGGGGTTGCCTTTACAGACTTACCGGTGAGGGGATAGCTGTGTTTAGGCCTCTAGCATAAGATATGCAAATGGTTAAGTTACAATTACTTTACAGAATATTTTACATTTTAGGTATAGAATGTCTTGTTAACTGCATAATCTTGTTATAGATATCTGCATGTGTAATTGAATACCATGGTTTAAGGTGACAAATTTCTTGTGGTCAAGTTTGGCTTTTTGAGCAAAATGAATGAGTTGTAATGTTTGTAGGCAGTGAAATGCTGGAGTGGTTTTTCATGCATATTGATACCATGTGATAAAGGGAGAGTACCTTACTGTCATATGTTGGTAAAATTCAAATAAGTGGGAGTATCCAAATAGTGAAATTTTCTAATTGAATGAAATGCAATTATTCAAGAAACTGAGCATGTGTTGGTGGGCTAGTTGGTTAAGCATGATTACAAAACCAACGCCGAATAAAACAACACACGAAGAAAGGAGACACGAGCGCCTACGTGCTGTCTCGTGTCTCCCTTCTTCGTGTGTTGTTTTATTCGGCGCCGCTTTTGTAATTATTCAAGAAATATGACCTTTAAATATTGGAACATTTTCATATTTTTAAGCAAGTGAAATAAACATTCCATGAAGTCCATTTAGTAAAGAGAGTCGTATATTTATATCATTTGATATGATGCCTTTTAAACTAAGACACCCGGTCAACTGAGGAGATTGTTAATGAGATTGAAAGGTGATGGTACCTGGAGCACGATGACAATGACAGTAATCATAAAAAAAAAGGAACAACACACCACAAGATGCACATAGAGTTTTGTGTTCATTGGATGAACTGAGTGTAAAAAAAAAAATTATGGGGTCTTATGTGCCAAAACCACGATCTAATTATGAGGCATGTCATAGTGGGGAACTCCGGAAATTTGGACCACCTGGGGTTCTTTAACGTGCACCTAAATCTAAGTACACGGGTGTTTTTGCATTTCGCCCTATCAAAATGCAGCCACCGTGGCCGGGATTTAATCACGCGACCTTGTGCTTAGCAGCCCAACACCTTAGCCGCTAAGCAACTACGGTGGGTGAGCTAAGTGTAATGCTACAGAATGCTAATATGATGAGAATGGATAAAATAAATTGTTTTGCCTAAGTTGTTACGCAAGAAATCTGTAAGCTCTCTGAAAGGCTAGGTATTCTTATTGAATGACAGGAAATTATTGCAAAGAAGTTATTACAGCCAAACCTCGAAATAACAAACACAGATGTATCAAAGTGAATATAAAATTTGGTTGGTCGCACTTTATTCAATAGCGTAAACTCCTCCTTTGAATGAAACCAAAAATTATTGATTGGAAACAATATCAGTTAGAGCGAAGCAAATTTGTTTACACATGGCTAAAAATATCCATTCTAGCAGTAAAAATGCCAAATAGGCACTGACCATGTTTTAGATGCCACACTGTGTGCCACTCTTTTTTTTTTTTTTTTTTTTTGCGTGATCCATGCGTGCGATGCTGCAAACATGGCAGCTGTCAGCAGTTGCAGCCCTGTCTTGTTGGCACCAAACCAACTTTGGTTGCCAACCCACGGCACTGGTTAGGCCTAGCAGCCTAGGTAGTATGGTTGTGATAAAAAATGACTGATGGAGTGACTGGTAACAAGCCGGAAGCTTTCTACCAATATGTTTGTACCAGTAAGCATCACCAGAGATTGTGCTTAAGATTACCCACATGAGCTAGACTGATGGGCACATATAGTGGTGGAGTTAGTCTGCATGCTGGCCTCGCCATGTCTGAAAAATCAGTTGGCAACTGTACTTACCAAGCGCAACCTGTAATTCATAGCGGAAACTTTCTTTGCTCCATTTTGAAATGGCACATTATGTATGTGCATGCATGAACGGCCTGGACTGCAGCTTGGCTTGGCTTGGTTGGATTGTAGCCAGTGTGGTGGTCTCGTGTGATCACAGTGATTGCATGGTTGTGTATTAGGGACACGGCAAAGCGCATGTATGTAATTTATTGTTGTTCCCATGCCATGTATTGGCACAAGCTGCCAACGAGCCTTCAAAATCCACAGGGGACCGTTTGCTGTCCTGGCAGAGGCATCACGCTTGTGTTTTATTTTTTATTTTATTTTTATTAACATGATCAGTGATCACATTTATCTCTCATTTTCATGATACTTGTAATGAATACTGGATATAATGATGGTACTTTTGTCTTGTATGCAACTTCAAAATTCATTGCAACGAGGTTCAACTTCATTATTTATTTATTTACATACACTACCGGGCTTTATTAGAACCTAGACAGGGGTGGCTATAAGCAACTCAAACCATGGCAGTAAACACACAATTTGTTATCGGATTGAAGTACAGTGTGATCATCCACTAGCGGAGAATATTAAGTGCTAGTACTAACAACAGTTGTGAACGAAGGAAGATAGCTTTTCATAGTTTTTGTATAACATTTTCTGGAAGTCTGTTTGTCTCGGGCTGATCTTAAGGATAACTAATACCAAATGCAGTCTTTCGAGAGCCGTTGTTCTACTTTTGTACTATTTATTTATTTATTATTTATTTCATAATACTGTGAGCCTGTCTCAGGCTCTGACAGGAGTGGAATGTACAATAGGTGGTACAACAGGTTTGGTGTTCCGGAACATGAATGAAAAGATACATAACTTATATAAAGAATAGAATCAAAAAGTGTGCAGAGTTGTAGAAACATACAATTCATGACTCCTAATCAAGAAGGCTATGGCTACAACACATTTACGAAAGCATTTTCAAAGAAAGATTCAACATTCGCAACAAAAAAATCAACTGACACATCATTCACAATATGGCGGGGCAGGCTATTCCATAGTTCTATGGATCGAGGAAAAAAAGAAAATTTGAATAAATTACATCTAGCAGCAAATGGCCGTATGCACAAGTCGTGATTGGTTCTTTTGGAGCGGTGGTGAGGTTGCTTTAGGTATACGTCCTTAGTTATGTTTCGTGTAACCCACAGTATTATCTCATTTATATATCGGCTTCTATCAGCTAATGCATGGTTGCCAAATAAAAGATTTACTTTCTGATAAAGTGAAGATAGAGCAATTTCTATGGCAACAGGAGTAAATAAAATGCAGTGCACATCATTGAACCTGTTCAAATTTTGTGATTAGTGTTTTAGTCTGTGGATATGTGTCTTTAAGTTTGAGTCTTATTAACATATTATGAGCTGTTAGCCTTGTGTCTTGTAGCCTACCATTTTGTTATCTTTGCCGACTATATTATCAGTATGCGATGTCAAGGGTAAATGTGACATAATGTGGACCCTCATGTATTTGTACTCCATTATTACATATAATCACTTCTTTCCTCTGTAAAGTGGATGCATAATTTAGTGGTCAGTGTTCCTGCATTATCTGCTTCATATGGTTGCTCAAAAAAAGGGGCCATTTCACAACAGTTGTGGCTCTCCAGCAGCTAGACTAAAAACAGTTACTACTTGCATCTCCATTTCTCTCCGTAGACTTGAATAAGTGTTGTTATGGATATTAGAAAAGAAACAAATATTAAATAATTTTGAACAGTCAACTGTCAAATCAAATACAGATTGAATAGCAAAGACTATTGCATTTGTATTCAGAATTCCAAATATTTGCACACGCATACAAATAACATGTTTCCTTTACTAAAGCTTTCTACACATGTTGGTGCTATAGCTAAGTTGTTATACAATGTGCGAACATTTTTTTTAAACGTCAAATCTACTTTAATGATTCGCAGGATGCACAGAGATTAGCACAATTAACAGTTGCAGTCCACTTGTAATAGTACTTCACATACAGCAATATTTTTGCTGACTATATTAAACAAAAAGTGCCAAACACCACCCAAGATATAATGGTATATTGTATAATTATCAGGTTTGCTTAGGCAGCATCATATAATATGAACTGCACTGTATCCAGTAGTCTGATGTAGTAGAATGAAGGTATAGCAAGCTCCTCTTGTTCGTTATACACCTGTTTGAAAACAGTGCAATAAATGGAACACATGCACTGGACTACTTATGATGAACTACAGCATTTCATAACTGAAAAGACAGTAAAAAACTATTTCAATTATTGTCATCTCATTATAATTATCCAAAAAATAATTTAAAGTAGTAAAAATACTTTATTATAATGTTTGACATAAACTGAAGTAAGTTTTTAATTACTTTATAGCTCAGGCATTTTATTTAGCATCCAATGATTAATCTCAACATTGCAGTTAAACGATTCCAAATAGGCTGATTGTCAATGCTATTGTAAAGTGTGTAAGGTTCTGTCAACACTGCTTCACTTCAGCAAAAACTGCAACAAAACCAGACACCACGAGTAACACATGGTTGCACATTTTGATAATGTTCTTACATGCTCAGAGTTGAGTACTGCTTGCTCATGTTGAAGCTCCTTGAGCCCACATATCTTTATTTGAATTTAAATTAAAGTTTGGGTTATCTGAAGTTTAGTAAAATGTTATGTGTAGCAGAATTAGCAGTAAGATAACACAGAAAAGCATGCAAGAACAATAAATTTGGAACCTCTGGGATTTCAGAGCCATAAATGCACAACCATATCAGTGATGCAAATTCGTAGTGACCACTTCCAACACGCATGGCAGTTTTATTGTCACATTGTTGGAACAGTGATGACTTCAACACTGCTGAAAGTGCGAGTTAAGAATCTAACTCTTTATTTGTTTGAACTTAGGCCCAAAAAGACAGGCAACTGTTTAACCGTGACGATAGCGTTGAGCATAGTCATTGTGTCCAAAATTTGCAGGTAAAGTTAATCCGCTATTTATACTGTAAGTGCGCCTCACATTCTTTTATCTTTTTTATTGTATATAGTCATCATTATCATATACCTCATCTTCTTCCCGGGGTTCTGCCTAGGAGCAGCCGAATAAAAGCACTGGTTTGGCTTTATCTTTTAGAAGTGGTAGAGGCATGGTGATGAAGTCTGGCTATGGAATCCTGTTTGCAAACATGGCTTGTGTGGGAAATTCCTTCATCAATACCTTGGCCCTTACATCTCCAGTTGCAATCTTTGGCAAAAAGACTGGTCAATTATCGCATCACACCGGTCTACTCAGTGTCCAGTCACCGTCGCTGCATTATAGAAATTGTTCATGTTTCGTTGAATTTTGCGGCCAGGCAAACAAAATAGCACTTCTGTTAAATGAGGAATCAGTGCTAATGCTCTTTATGTTCCTCTTCTTTATAATCATCATGATCCTAGACCTAATCTTTTGGGTGTTCTGTCTGGGTGCTGCCAAATGAATGCGTTGGGTTGCCCTCAGTCTAACAATGCATGTGTCACTGCACATTCCAGAGTAATTGCTGGGGATCACATACATAAAAAAAAGTACAAGACCCTTTTTTGCTGTAGAATTAGCGTCCACATTCTACAAATTTCAATGCATGTTGGCACATCTTGTGCTGAGCAGTAACTATTTAACAGTGATAATCCAGGAAAATATGGGTCACTACCAGGAGGAGAACAATGCACATGTGGCAGTATTGAACATTCTTTACCTTAAAAATATTGTACTCTCAACCATCCTTGTTGTATTGCTTAGAAAAAAGGCCACTGTCTTCTTTGTCTAAGTGAGCCCCAAGATGAAAGTGGTTGCCTGGTCATTGACAAACAGTTGCAAGTTATGACCTTTCAGATAGCCTCTGAAATACTTCAGTGCCATGACCTCTGCCAGTTCCTCTTTGTTGTTGTGTATTGTTGTTGCACCTTCAAAAACATTTACGAATTATAACCAGTCACTTTTAGCTTTTAGATAGTGAAGAGCATCACGCTTCATGTCTGGCCAGGTAGCAGAGCGGCACACCTTGGGGAAGTCTTAAGGCCGCTCACATGCCTGGCCAACCGTGAATCGTGGAAATAGCTCAAGGTGGCTTTCCTTAGACTGCGGGGTGTGTCTCCCTTGCTGCTAACGTAAGTTCTATTGGTAGAGGATGCATTCTTCTTCCATCCTTGTTCCATTGTGCGAAGCATCCATGTATAATTTGAGGGGCTTGCTGGAATCGGGCAGCAAGAGAATTGGGTCTGAAGATCCGGCCCAGACAAAGTGCTCGTAGGCTTCCTCATGATCATTTTCTATGCGAAAGGTACATTTGAGTGAGCTTGGTGAGAGATGAGCTCTTCAGCATATTCTGGCAAATACACAGAGGCCTGTGAGCCTGAGGAAGGGTGAGTGCATGAATATCGCAAGGTTCACAAGTTTCTTTTTCCCTCTGCACGGACTCTTCTTTTGTTGTTTCAATCTTGCCATGTGATACTATTCCAAGAAAAATGACCTGATTCTGGGAAAGACTTGCTCATTCCGCTGTTTATCCTCAATTTATATTTCCTCAAGGCTTCCAGGACTCGTGAGAGGTGGTTTTGGGGTTCCTGTTTTGTGCGAGAATAGATTGTAATGGTGCCACTGTAGACATTGAAAAATTTCCTAGAAAATCATTGAGCATGCTAACATTAATTGTAGCAGTGTTACTTCTTCATCTCTCTATAACATCTGTGTAGTTTCCACAGAAGTTTTTGTATATTGGACAGAGGGTTATTGCTCTAACGTCTGAGTGATTGATGGTCATTGTACTTTATTGTGCCTTTATTACATTTTTGTGTACTCTACTTTGTTTACTTTCTTCGATATTTAAAAAGGCACAGTTAATTATTGCAGTATTGGGTGAGTGAAGATGATTTGTTAAAATTGTCTTAATGAATAATTAAAGAGTATTTATCTTCCTAATGATTGGCAGTAAAGCTTTAGTGGTAATTTGTGCGTTTTTTTTTTCTCCTGCCCCGTTTCTAATACACAACTTTTCATTTGCAGCCCAATTTGTACCCTACAGTGGGTTTGCAAACACCAGGTGAGGTGGTGGATGCAAATTTCGGACAGTCTCCCTTTGTCTTTGACATTGAAGACATGATGAAGGTGATTTCACTATGAGTGCACATTAATTTGCATTTTTTTAGAACCTCAGTATGATTTGTCTAATACATTGTTGTTGGCTGAATTTGAAAGGAGCTGATGATGCGGACAAGGACTACAATAGAGAGGTTTCCAGTCAATGACAAGCAAGGTGAATGGCAGACTACATTACACAGGTACTGTCAATTGTCATCTTCACTCAGTACTTTTGGTTTGGCATTTCTGATCGCCCCCCGCCGGTACATTTCTTGATAAATACTTAACCTTTCTGCACTCTCAAGTCTCCTCAATGCCAATCTTTAACGCAGTTCTTGCTGCTTCAGCATCAATAAGTGCAAGTACAAAGAGCAAAAGCAAAATGCATCAAAAAATATGGACACTGTCACTTGACGAAGACAAGTATCTCAGATGTGGAACTAAAATGAAGCCCTTTATTACATGTTCCACGAGCACTTGATTTCTGTTGTCTTCCAACACGCTTCTCATGATTGAGAAGACTTAAAGGGCCCCTCACCAGGCTACATAGCAAATTTTGGTTATAGAACGTTCCCTCTTGGGAATGTTCTATTGCAAGAATTTGTCAAATCGCTTCCTTAACAGCCGAGATAGAAAAATTTCAGTGCCGTGAACCCATGATTTCAGGAGGCGAGCATCATTTCCAAGAGAGAGACTCGCTCCACTTGCCCCGTCGAGCCTCCGCAAGTGAAATTACTTGCCTGCGTTCTCTCATACCAAAGCTGGAGGATTGCGTGATGCATGCGTCATAGGCCCTGCCATTTTAAAAATTTTGTTGTTCTCTTTCGCTGTGCGGTGCACTTTTGGTAATGGTTGCATGCGCAAGCTGTTGCCTTCTCCTTTCACACAGCGCATAATTTTGCACACTGTGCATGAGAACATCTGACTAGCGGTATAAGTCAGTGTTACATGAACACTGAGGCAGACACAAGTGGATTACAGAGCATGATCGCGCGCGACTGCACGTAGTAACAAGCAGATGAATCGGAAGTACATCTCTCCTGCTGCAGTGCAAAGTAAAAAAAGAACATGCAGACATTCAGTTTGTGTATTTTATTTCTCTAAACTTTAATTCCTCTATTGAAGCAACAGATTACACAAATAACAGATGTTTCCTTGAATAATTCTCGAAGTCACGAGTCACTAAAAGAGACGTCACAGCAAAGGCACATGTATGTAGGCGCACTAGCACGCGTACGTCATCCCTCCGGCTTGGAACACGGCACCCTTGAGGAGAAGGGCAAACAGCATTTAGTTTGAAATTTCAGCTCTTTCCGTGGCGCATAGCAATGTAATTCTTAGCAAGCACAATCGTCAGTATACATTGTATGCACTACGCTTGTCAGCTCAAAATGACCAGACCTGGTGAGGGGCGCTTTAATCCATTGGGACCTTCCTGACAAAAACTGAAAGAACTAATTTTTAAAGGTTAGTAAAGTTTGGTAGTTAAAAGTCATACATGCACTGTGCACCCACATTGTAATGGATATTCAACTCAGCATCTCGCAGCACCTCTGTGGCAAAAGCCTGTTCCGGCTAGGTTAGGTCACAACACAATGTTTGGTGAAACTGTGATATGTTTAGCAATTCTACTATCAAATTGTGTTCAAGGTCTTGGTTCAGATCTTGTTTAATGTGTGTCATCGTATCAGTCGTATTTGTGTTGCAGTAATGCTTGCTTAAACCTTCACCCTCCAGATTGCCCAGTTGTGGTGACAACAAGTAGGTTAACCAATCATAGTGCTTTGGTGGCTTTGGTATTCTGCTGCTAAGCACAAGGTCGCATGCTCGATTCTCGGCTGCGGAGGCCGCATTGTGCTGCGGTCAAATGTAAAAATGGTCATGTACTCAGATTTAAGTGCACATTAAAGTACCCTAGGTGGACAAAATTAATCCAGAGCCCTCCTCTACAGTGTCTTTCAAACCCGCTGGGAGTATCCCGGCCACGGCGGCCGCATTTTGATGGGGGCGAAACGTGAAAACACCCATGTACTTAGATTTAGGTGCACGTTAAAGAACCCCAGGTGGTCAACTAAATTTCCGGAGTCCTCCACTACGGCGTGCCTCATAATCAGAAAGCGGTTGTGGCATGTAAAACCACATAATTTTCAAACCCGCTGTGCACTTTCAAGGCAATAAACCCACAATTTTTTTTTTGACTCATACTTGTATGTTGCAGAAATTAAATAAGAATTTATCAAAAAAACTTTTGTGCGTTAGGTTATTTAAGCAGGAATTTTATATAGAAGAAGGAACTTTAAGCAGAAATATTATATAGAGAGGTTTTACCTAATGCCAATTTTCATGGCAGGAGGTACATGGTTAGCTCACAGAAGGTAATTCCTTAGTTATAATGTGTATTTGTTCATGCACATGTTAAAGTTATTTTCATTCGTGGACGTTGTTTCTGTGGCTTTGCTGTGGTTACTTCATGCGGGTACCCGCCGTGGTTGCTCAGTGGCTATGGTGTTGGGCTGCTGAGCGCGAGGTCGCGGGATCGAATCCCGGCCACGGCGGCCGCATTTCGATGGGGGCGAAATGCGAAAACGCCCGTGTACTTAGATTTAGGTGCACGTTAAAGAACCCCAGGTAGTCGAAATTTCCGGAGTCCTCCACTACGGCGTGCCTCATAATCAGAAAGTGGTTTTGGCACGTAAAACCCCATAATTTAATTTTTTTTTTCATGCGGGTGCAAGGTCGACTTGTAATTGAGCAATGCAGTTAAAAACACTGTGCTGTTCGCATTGCTTCTGAGCTTTGGTATGTGGTTGTGTGAGCTGTAAGCTACGTTTTCACAGTGGAGGTGCATGCATTACGTACTTTTAATAGTATGTAAAGCTCTAAGTAGTTGAAGTAGTATGGAGAGAAAGTGCTTGCACTCATCTCCTAATGAGCAAAAATGCTTCTCCAAAGCCTGCCTGCTTTGACAGTCAGTTTCTTGCTGCTATAATTGTTTGGTTATTATTGGCTTCTCTCTTTTCTGTTTATTTATTTTATTATTATTATTTGTTCCAGAGTTGTCCAGACTTACCTGATTCACCATGGTTACTGTGCCACAGCGGAAGCCTTTGCACGAAGTACTGGCCAGTCGTTTGACGAGGACCTTTCTTCCATTAAAAATAGGCAAAGTAAGTTCATGATGAGTTGTCGCACTTTAGGTTTGCAAACTGGAAGCAGACTCCAAGGCTCAAAGTAATTGTACTTGATACACACTTCAGCATAATAATGAAATCTTCACATATCTCAGCAGAATATATTATTTGTGTCATGTAAAATTTGACCAGAAACTTTTCTTTCCATTGACTGCAAGAGATTTGTGCCATTTAAATTTTACTGCAGTGTGTTTCGAAAAATTGTAGTGTGCATTTGTAAGCCTCTAGGAAGTCTCCTGTTCTACATTCAAACCTTGCTAAAACAAAGCCGCATCTGACACGAAAATACCTTCATTTTATTTGATATTCCAGTTAAGCATGGGGGGGGGGGGGGGTATTCCTCACACGCTGATATTGGTGGGAAACTTCCTAGATTTACTTCATTATGTTGAAGTTCAGCCGCATACAACTGCCGGTTTGCTTCAGAATGTTTCTTAGTTTATGCGTCGACTCTCATTACAGTAGACCCTGATAATCTGACATAAAACGTCGCTTTTTTCCAAAGTCCATAATATCTGAAACGCTTAACTTCCGAAACTTTCATCGCAATGTCTAACACCTTTATTGTAAAGAGTGAGTGACGGACGTTCAAAGTAAAAACAAACAAAAAAAAAGTTAGTTTTGCCCGAAAGGGGAAGCATCAATCGCTATAGCAAATTAAGCAAGCTAGGCGTGGCAGCAGCAGTGAGCGAGTTGATCTTCATGCTGTCTCCCGGTTTAATGCGAACTAAACGTCCAAAGCACAGTACATACGAAGCTACTGGCGCTGGACGCACTTTTTCCACATTGCAGATCGCTTTCAAGATATGGCGCCTGCGCTGGCGCAAACTTGGTGCACATCGCAGATTGCTTTCAAGATACAGCGCCCACACGGGCAAGCACTTTGTCTACATCTTAGATCGCTTTCAAGGTACAATGGCCTCCACGTAAGCAGCAGCCGCTGGAGTAGAATCCCCCACTCTGTCGCCTCCCCACTCCGTGCTTAGCGCGCGAAAGAAGACACCACGTTTCCGCCCCGCCTTCCTTCCTTGCGTGCGCGATATTAAGCCGCAATCATCGGCTGTCCCTCACAAGTCAGTTGTCAGCCTGTGTCAACACGGCACAAGTCCATTTTATATGCTCGATTTTTTAAAAAAATGCCGATAATCCCATCCGCTCTAGCCGTTCGTCCATTGTAGTGCGGTTTGTTAAAAGTGAACTTCATTGCATTAATAAAATAGGTAAACCAACTAAGGCTGAAATAGGGTCTGTTATATCTGAAAGTCTGTTGTAGGCAGGTCTGTTGTAACGAGCGTAGACTGTAATTAATATAAGAGTGGGTAAACATTATTCAGAGTATGCTGAGTTAGCACTGCTACTGTTATAAATTGACTTCTAAATTTTTTGCACAGAAAGAAGTCAACTATTTACTTCCAGCATTCGTAGAAAATTTGAAGATGTATCTATTTGTGAAATTGCAAAATAAATGTTTTCACTCATGATATACATCTGAGAGAGAACTGTTCTTTTGTCGCCTCAGGAATCCAGAAATTGGTGCTGGCAGGTCGTGTTGGAGAGGCCATTGAGACAACACAGAGGCTCTATCCCGGCCTGCTGGAAAACAATCCGAACTTGCTGTTTCTGCTGCGCTGCCGTCAATTTGTTGAAATGGTCAATGGTACAGACAGTGAAGTGCGACCAGCTAGGCGCTCGCCTGGCTCCAGCCCACGATTACTGCTACTGAGTTCATCACCAAAGTCAACAGGAAGTGATGTGGCCTCTAATGGAGTGGCAGCCTCGGACAGCAGCACGACAAATGGGGACACAGCACTGAATGGGGACCACAATGATGATGACTGTGGGACAGACATGGTCGTGGAGGGCAGTGAGGGACGGACAATGGTGGCTAATGGGCTAGACCCTGACAGCCGGCAGCACAATGGTCACTTTCATCGGCTAGACCTTGGGGATACAGATATGGGTGAGTGACCAACCTTTTGTCATCTTTGGCAGGGATGCACTCAGTGCTCTTAAAGTTAATTGAAGGGACTGGGACGTTGGTGTTGGTTAAATACCTAGGAAGTTGCACTTTGAGGTTGACACAGAAGCTCTTTAACTGTGGAACAAAAGTGCTTGGAGGGAGTTTTTCACTCACTGCGATAAGTCAATGGCAATGCTGTTCTTCTGGTGAGCACAAGGTTGCCACTTCAGTTCACCACCTTAGCAGCCGCATTCTAGTGGGCACTGAATGCAAAAATAATCTACTGTGAATCATGTGGTAAGCTTTCGGTGCACATCAAAGGGGCACTAAACATTTGTAAAGCGTGATAAGAAAATGTTCTTGATCTATAGGTGTAACTGCCGTCAACACATACAGTCGAACCCGGATATATATCGAACCCGCATATTTCGAATTGTTGGCTATATCGAACACGCAGATTACCCCCTTGAAAATACCATATTTACTCGCATAATGATCGCACCCCTGAATTTTGTCGTCAAAATTAGATTTTTAAAATTTTCCGTGTGATGATCGCACCGTGAACTTGCCACAGCGATATGTCGTGTGGTCGCGACATACCATCTGATGATCATATCAATACCAATAATACATACCAATAATGGTCGCGCTTACCATCTGTTGAATCCTACACGAACGACTCAAGACAAACCAGGCGGACTGCACGCACCGAACATTCTTAAGCAGTTGCCCCGTTTCATTCCTTCCATCACTTTCCGCACTTCCATGACATAAAAAAAAAAAAAAGCTACAACCAAACTTGCCTTTATTATGTGTAGGCCTTAAAATGGTTGTGGTCAACAATGACAACAAAAAAGGCGCCTTTCGATCCTTCTCGTCTGCACTTGTGGGCACGCAACAAATCGCGAGCGGCAACGATAGTAGCCACGTTTACACTGATACGTTAAAGTGTACCCTATTCGTACGCCAATGCTTGTAACACAGCTAAGATATTCGCCCACCTTTAGCGGAAACGTGCTGTATTAGGATAGTAGGAAAGACAAATGCCGCAGTTTCTGCAGCATGCCCGCCATGGGTTTCTGTACCCTCAAAGTGGACATGGCTACGTTATTGCCGCAAACTTGCCGATATTAACAATATTATTCATTACTGATACGGAAAAAACTGTTTCAATGCACGCATTGTACTCGCGAGAAGAAAAAAGAATCGCGTTCGGCTTGCTCCGCCGGCCGCCTATTTGTTGACCTGTTGTCATCCCGCAGCAAACGCGAAAAAAAAAAAGAATTTTTTCTTTTCGCGGGAAATTTAACCCACATAATGATCCCACCCCTGAATTTGCATCAATTTTTTTGACAAGAAAGTGCGATCATAATGCGAGTAAATACGGTACTATGTAAATGTATAGGACAATTGCGTAGTATATTGAATTCCATTTTCGCCGGACATTCGATATATCGAACGCCGTGCCACGCCCCTGAAAGGTGCGCTTTTCCAAAAGACATTCATGTCCGGTCCTCAGGGGAGAACATTTCCACAGAGTCAGTCAGCAGGCTCCTCCTCTGCGCATGCATGGCCTTCGCCTTGCGGCGGAGACTCGGAGCCTTTCTCCCATTTTTGCGCCCCACCGGCGCGAGCTCTCTCGCTCCTCCTGTACCGCCAGCGTGTGCATTGGGCAAGGTCATGGAGCTCAGTGAAGAGAGTGCACGGCATCGAGACACGCGGCGACGTGTCCAAGCCACGCTTCCTGGGGAAAGGAAGAGAGAGAAAACCAGTTGTAAGGGAGGGGTCTGGCACGGTCACTCGTGGGCCAGGGGAGACGAGAGAACCAGAGAGGGCTCAAAAAACGAAGCATAGCAAAGCAGCGATTGCGCTCACAGCGCCTTCGATGGCATATTCCACCAGTCTTTATCCCTGCTCTCTTCTTTCTTTCCCCTTTCTCATTCCTTCGCAGCCCCGTTGACTACCACTCGGCTAGGCTTCGCTCGAACCGCTCCATCTGCACCTCACGCGTTTTTCTTTTGTGTGCCTGTGTTTCAACGTGCCGTGTGTAGCGTGTATGACTGCAGTCATCTGGTGAGCTATGGCATTCGCGGACATAAAAAAGAGGAAGAATCTGGACTTTGCAAGAAAGCTTGAGGTAATCCATCAAGTCGAGAACGGAGAAATTAAGTCTTCCATGGCAGACGCATTCGGCATTCCGCGGAGTACTTTAAGTACGTTGTTAAAAAACAAGCAGGACATCAAGCTTAAAGCAGGTGAGGAAAGTAGCTTGGAAGTATGTCGTGTGCGCCCTGCTGCTTTTGACAAAGTGGAGAAGGCACTCTATACGTGGTTTCTTGAAATCCGAGCGAAAAATATTCATTTTGATGGCCCGATATTAATCGAAAAGGCCAAATGGTTTGCTACGGCTCTTGGCGAAGAGAACTTTTGCGGTTGCACTGGGTGGCTGCAACGGTTTAATAACTGCCAAGGCATTGTACGAAAGGCCATTTCAGGCGAAAGTGGGGCTGTCAGCAGCCAGGAGATGCAGCAGTGGCTTTCTGAGGAGTGGTCGAAGATCACTGCGAAGTTTTTCCCTGCAGACAGTTTTCGCCTGCAGTTTTGTCTGCTTCAATGCAGACGAAAGTGGTCTTTTTTGGCAAATGTTGCTGAATAAGACACTCGCTCTTCGTGGAACCTCATGTCACGGCGGTAAAATGAGCAAAGTGCGTGTGTCGCTGCTGCTTGTGACCAACAAGGACGGCTCGTGCAAGCTACAGCCATTCGTGATCGGGAAGAGCAAGTCACCGCGCTGCTTCAAGAACTGCAAACAGCTTCCCGTCCGCTATGGCTGTAATAGGAAGGCCTGGATGACACGTCAACTTTTTATTGAATGGCTGCAGGCTTGGGACGCTGAGTTGGGCGAATCGGGCCGCCGAGTTTGCCTTCTGGTAGACAGCTGTTCGGCCCATCAAACAACTTGCAAGCTGCAGCACATCGAACTGAAGTTTCTCCCGCCGAACACCACAGCGAGACTGCAGCCCCTCGACCAGGGTATCATAAAGGCATTCATGGTAGGTTATAGGAAGCGACTTATTCAAAGGCTCCTCGTAAACCTCCGCATGGGAACTGATCTCAAGATTGACCTGCTCGGTGCGATCCAAATGATTACCGGCACTTGGGGCGACGTGAAGCAGGCCACAGTAGCCAACTGTTTCAGCAAAGCAGGCCTTGAAGTGGCCGGAGATGAATGTCCGGAAGCTTTAGATGACGACGAGTGCGTGGAGGACGTGTTTCGCGACTTGCCCAATTTTCCCAGCGCCGTCTCGTCTGAAGTGACTGTTGAGGACTTCATTAACGTTGACAGCGAAGTTCAAGCGGTAGGCGAACTCGCTGATGAGGACATTGTGGCCGGAATAGCTGGCGTTCAAGACGGCGATGAGGGAAATTGTGTTTTCGAAGAAATATGTCCATGCACAGCCACTGAACTGGCGTCAGCGTTCAGCCTGATTCGGCGCTGTTGCGGCGAAATGGAAGGCACTGGGCTCTCGCACCTGGACAGTCTTGAAAAGATTGAGACTAGTGTTTTCAACTTCATTTCCCAGAGGAAAAGGCAGCCCAAAATTAGTGATTTTTTTTCCGTGAAATAAAGCACTTTCATATTGCATGCACATGCTATGTGATTCGCGGCTGTTCCAATTGGTAAGCCACAATTTGTTATGATCGCGAGTGCGGTTTTAGCCTATATCTGTATATCAAATTTTCGCTATATCGAACTATTTTCTGATCCCCTTCAAATTCGATATATCCCGGTTCGACTGTAAGTCAAAAGTATTGCGCTACATGCAGCAGAATGCCTACAGTGTTGCACAGTAGCTTGTTTGCTCTCACTCCTGTGAATTTTGAGGCACAACTTTAGTTTTCCACCGTTTATTACATCAACAATGGCATTCCAGCCAATGCGACCGCCTATAGATGCCTGCAGTTGGGTGTTTATGAGGATGAATTACTGATGAGCACACATGCCAACCCTTCATGATCTCCTAGGAAATGGGTAAGCAATGGTTATTACCATGTCCTGCCTATCCTGTCACCACTCCTTTGTCATTCTTGGGCACCTTTGTGAGATTCCAATTTGAAAAGATTACCATAAGTGCACCACAAAGCGAAATGAGCAGTGTACAGGGCACTGCTGAGAGGAACCAACGAGTTGATGAGGTAATGGGGTAAGTAAACATTGTGCTCTTTATACAGGGTCATCAAGGTGAATCAGGAATATGCAAAGCAATGCAATATGCAATGCAATGCAAAGCAATATGCAATATGCAATGCAAAGAACAATACCCAAGCCAGAAGAAAAGAAAAATTGGTATACAGTTGAACTTGCATATAGCGATCCTAGATTTAGCAATGTACAGTGAAACCTCATTAAACCATAGTTGGCCGGAGCTCAAAAAAAGTATGTACTAAGCAGTAGTACTGCTTAACCGATGTAGCATGAGATAGCCCACTTACCTGTTAAAAATGGAACTCAGAGGGAGTGCGATGAAAAGGGAAAAAGACGTGCAGTATTTATTCACTTTGTGCGACAAAAGTGTTATTTTCGTTTGATGTTGCGGTGGCCTAGTAGCGACGACAGCGGCCTCAAACTTATTGAAGCTACGAGCCAGCTTTTCACCCAGCCCTATCTTCTCGGCAAACACTTGCATGGCATATTCCTCATTGCCGTTGCATATTCTCTGTGCACCGGCATGGTAGCGTTGCAGAAGTCGTGGGGCGCCTTTTTCGTTGCGGGGTGCCGTTCTCGTCGCAACGATTGCATTCATGAGGCTGACGTAACGTGCAGTTCTGCCACTGTTGGACCTGAATCGCCCATGCTGTCGCTTCCCGTGTCGCCCTCATCACTGTCGCTAGGTTACACATCGGCAACAACAGAGGCAACGATGGCAAAAAGTCTGACCTCGTAGTCTACATCCTTTTGTGGTCGCAGCAGCACTGCCAAGCAACTTCTTCACATTCCAAATGCCACGCAATGTAGTCAACAGCAGACCCATGTCGCGTGCCAGCGCCGACTTCGTGTCACTTTCGATAGCACAAAGGATGTCTAATTTTTTTTCTATGCTGAGCATCCGGCATCTTTTTTATCCGAGCTTTGGCAATAACGGGAGTCCTTGTTTGCATGATGCCACATCAATCTAAATACGTTGGCCACAATGCTCTCTGGCACAGTGCCGAAATCATGTTGATGTTGATGTGGCTTCGCTCACAAACGCACAAGGCGCTTGGAGGCTAGTTCCGATCTCTGAGGCCTGTTGTTCTGCCGAGACGCCTGATGGAGACAATGCACCGCCGTGTTTGCACGACGAAAAGTGGAAACACTACGTGCTAACCGATACGTACGCAATAAGCTGGTACGGTTGATACGGATACAAAACACTTTATGTTGAATGGCCGCTGAGTCAGGGATTTGACTTTACCACTTTTAAAACGAAACTACTGTTTAAGCGGGTACGGTTTAACGAGGTTTTACTGTATTGGTTATAATGACCAGATTTTATAGCATTTACGATTTTCTAACTCTGCCTATTGAAACTTCCTGCAGATATCATGAACATTTTCAGAAGTGTACTGCTACGACAGGACGGACACTTCTCGGCCACTGTAAAAGGAGGGCGCACGTGAAGTTCCGAAGCACAGAAGCTCAACTGAAGTGGGCACACACCCCCTACACACACACACTTCACATACACGACCCTGCTGCAGTCCAGCCATGACCAGGATTTGACTGCTGAGATGAGCAAGCTCTGCGCACGGATTTGAGAAGCCGTGAGAAAAGTCGCTTGCTTTCAATCATTGCTTTCAAGGCATCTCTCCAGCATGCTTCAGGGCGAAGCAGTACAGCATACAGTTGCCGTGGTCACTGATCTTGGAGGTCATGGCAGTGGCACACTACAATGGAGTTCTCTTTGCGGCACCTTGGTGGCACCGCATGCAATCTTAGAAACTTCAGCGGTGGCACTCTCATTTTAGAGTGCAGCTCTTAGACGGCCATTCCTGCAGTGAGCGTCAGCGTTGGTGTAACCAAGTGAATGAGCTCAGCAAAGGATAAAAGAGGAAATGCAGAGGGCGGCGGGGGATGAAAGACGTGAGGAGGGTATGGGAAAAGTGTGAGAAGAAAAGCAAAGTGCCGTGACGATGGTTGCAAGATGGTGTCAGAGCAGCGCGCATCATCTGGGAAGTGTGTTTGCAGGTAGCTGCTGTGAATCGCGCCCACACGTCACTCACGCGCTGCCTCTCGCGATCTCCAGATTAACGAAGCAGTCACACCACACTTCACTCCGTTTGCAATGTGCTGCACGAGACAAATTTTCCGCGCTAGCCAATATATCTCAAAATGGAAACACATGTAGAGCTGCGCTCAAATTTCGGATTAAAGAGTATTGTAATCGTCAGTGATTTTTTTTTTTTTTTTGCTTAGTTCTCTCTGTGGCACTGTGTGCACTAATGTTACATATGCTATTTTGGGTCAATTTGAACCAACGGCTGCTCAATATTCATGCAACCCGAGTTGGCATAAACGCAGCACATGACACAGATGATGTGCTAACCAACACCAACACATAACCAACACAAAGTTGTTGGTTATGGTTCGCAAGGGCATTCTACCTTTTGAACTTGGCACTTTTTCAGCCGAATAGACATAAAGAAATGTAATTTCGCTGCTCTCAGCATGTGTGGGGCCGATATTGCACTTGTAACAACAAGACCTTTGCAAAATGCTGGCATGCCATGGTAGTTTTTGCCTCCAACCAACTAGAGCGTTTTGCTATCATATTTAGAATCCACTCATGTCTCGCTGATAGTAAAATGTATCACCAGCTCTCAAAGAAAAAATGGCGGCAGATACACTCATAGTTTCTAAATGGCAGGTGATCGCAACCGACTGAGTGCTGTTTCAAAGGAGCTGCGATGCTGCATTTTGTTCTTTAGGTAACTTTTTTTTAATGGAAACTTGTACTTAGGTGTGGAAAAGTGTTGGGAAAGATAATTAAGGTACTGAAAAACCTATTTTCATGCTGAAGTGGTGTCGAATTGTAGCTGCCGACGCCAGCTATAGTACCGTTAATTTTTGCGCTTTTTGAAGGGCGAGTTCACATGTAACAAAATACTGATACAACTACTCCTCATCGAGTCCTTATAAATGGGTTCGGCTGTATTTGTACAAAACTGTGTACAGAGTTAAGATGAACCTTGTGAAATGAAAATATTTATTATAACCTTTGTCAGCTGCCACAACCCCCTCAAGCCTAAGCATGAAATGTCTGAAGGTGTGCTTTACCTCCTCTTTCTCTCCAAGTTCTTTAGCACCTACTTTATGAATGCCTTCAAGGTTCCTATTGACCTTTGTCTTAACACCCCCCCACACACACACACATGTAGCAGTCAAGATGGTTTCATTCTGGCCTGGAGAGGGCCGTAAGACCACTGGTAGGACACGTCACAAAGCCACGGTTGTACCTACCTTGCCTTTTGTGCCAGAGCCAAGCCATGCTAGAAAACACACTTCCTTCCAGCAGCCACCTTGTCTATCCAGGGTCTACCCAATCTCTCTCAGACCATCCTCAAAAAACAGTGGGGCACCATGACATCACCCTCACTGCTCATCACAGACAATTGCTGAGGTGGGAAATTTGGTGTGCGCATGACCATGGGTACATCAGTTGCACTATGGCATATCCAAGGTCTATTTTGGCAGGTCAAGGTTCCGGCTTCATTGAAGTCCATCTCATCCAAGAAGAAAGGAAGCCAGCGTTCATGTACTTCAGGTCATTCAGGAAAGCCTCGGGCCTTTACCTTCTGGTCAAGCAAGTCCTCAGTTAAAAGCTGTTTTTTGGTACAAAGGATATATACCGCAGGTCTTCATGCACTGTCAAGCAGATTGTGGATTTTGCCACACACATTGCTTTCGTGAGGTAATACATGCTGAGCCAAGGGTCTCTGTTAATTATTTGCTTCGATCACTGGCAGAATTCCGTTATTTTGCGATCTCTTAACTTTCCTGTGCTTTGCTCTGTCCGCAGTGACTTCTTCCTGTATGTTGCATTTCCTAAAAGACGTAGTAATGCAGTATACTTGTGTTTTCTTAGTCATACTATGTGCTCATTTGCTAGGGCATCTTCTCAATGCGAAGTGATTGAAATGGTGCCACCCTCCTGTCCTATCCATGGTTTATGGTTTGATGACGTTGTGGCACAGTGCAAATGTGGCCTGTCGTCTTTGCTGAATTGTTGCCACTCTGAGCACGGAGAAGCTTTGGATTTATATCAACAACCCTGTATTTCCATTCATATTACTATATTTACACGATTGTAAGTCTACTCGAATCTAAGTCGACCCCCCCCCCCCCCCCCATATCGCATGTGACAGGGAAAAAGAAAAAAAAAAAGGAGCATACCTGACGGCGCATTACATAACGAAAATTTATTAGTAGCTGGCATGGTCACTGGACTACTCGTCTTCACTTGTGCCATCGTCCTCACTAGTGTTGCCATCGTCATTGCTGCTAAGGTCCCACAGCACGTCGTCCAGCGAAATTCCACGTTTGTCAAACGACTGCACCACGACATTGTGGGACAGCAGCCCACGCCGAATGCACTCAACCACACGCACCTGTCGGGGAGGCCCTTTTGACAGGTCCGGTTGGCGTAAGTTTGCGGTCTTCTGCCACACTGTGGAGCTGGTCCTTAAAAGGCAAAAATCCGGGCTTGTTTCGTGACCATGTCACAATTTCACTGGCAGGGTCCGGTGACACATTTCAGTTACTTGAACCACAAGCTTGGCCTACAGCTCTGGAAAGCGTCCTGACTTAGCCCGTGGGAAATTCTTCGCTTGCCGTCACAGGTAAAAATTTTGCTTCGCTGCAGTCGCCACTCTTGCACCACCCATTCAGAAACATCGAACTTGCGGCCCGCTGCGCAGTAATTTGTTTCTTTGGTGTAAAGGATGGCAGCCCTCTTGAACGCTGCTGTGAACGAGCGCCGAATGTTTAGTGGGCTTGGAGCACTCATGACAGCCGAGGAAGCATGGAAGTAGCACGTAGCTGGCAGTCAAGTCGAACGCGTCAAACTAAGAGCTACAGGGAAAGAGAAACACGTGAGCGGTGTCTGCTCTCCCATGTACTATCGATACTCCCCGCAAGTGCCGCCGTTCTGAGGGTGCCGCCGCAAATGGAATAGCAGCACTTCCATCAACTATCGACACCCCCCCATGAGTGTTGTGTGCACTGTAAAACTCTAAAAAATGTTGAAAGACCCTTCTGAAAAGCGAACAAACGCGCGGGATAGCGAAAAAGCTACGGGTAGGGCCATAGAGTAAACATAAACTACGTTGTAGCTCCTCTGATATCTCGTTGGTTTCGCTTTTTTTGGCAGTGCCATGCTTTGGTTTCGATTTAAGTCGACCCCCCCCCCCCCCCACTTCAGATTTTCAAATTAAAAAAAAAAAATAGGTCGACTTACAATTGTGTAAATACAGTAGTTCCTTTTCAAAAATTTTGGGAGGAATATATTGAAAGCCATTGCACTCATTCTAATCTGTTTCTCAAGTTTCAAGGGAAATGTTTCAGTGTCTCTTTAAAGGAGCCCAACCAGTTAAAGAAATTTCTTATGCCCTTCATTGTGGAGTGTTATAACTCAGTTGTCACTTTGGATTTTATACCAGTGTCACATGGCCAATTTCAGTTGCGATCGAGTGTGATCCAGATCAAAATTAGCAACCGTGATTGGCTCCCTCCCAGAAATTGTGCAAAGGATCCAATCACAATAGACATTTGATCCTGATCTGGCTCGATCGCAATTGAAAGTGCACCGTGTGACATGTGTATTAGACCGTGTAGTCAAATGGTTTTTGTACTTGATTTTGAAGCTGAATTTGTAAGAGATGGACTTCCCGTTTTACAGTCCACATGCCCTGTTTTGTTTTTATTGATATTGATGCCTCTTTATTGTAATCAGTGACAGGTCAAGAATGCGGTGGCAAAGGCATCTTAAAAAGAATATACATGTGCCAGTAAATTAACTTGTTGGATTGTCCCTTTTGCAGCAATATAAGTGCTGCGTCAGTTGGGCTTAACTGCACCATGAAGGAAATGCTGCTGCATGCTGTGCCAAATTGCCATTTTACATAGATATTGTACCACGCCTGTGTCAACACATGCCTGCTTGAAGTATAATGAAATGTTAGATCAAAATTTTATTACGTTGAAGTTCAACCTTTCATGCAAATACGTACAGTCGCCGATGGATTTTTCCAGCACGCAAGGGGCTGCAAAATTTTTGAAATTATAGGTCAATTGGAAAAAGCAAATTTGTATACGAAAAAATGTTTTGTTAAATTTGTGAGTCGATGGTGAAAGATAGGTTTCGTGCTGTGTCGACTGTATCTTCAAATCGGCAGTACGAAGCGAAGCCAGCCATGCTTTCGCATCCACTTCACCCCCTCGCCTGTAGTGTCACCCGCAGTGGGATGGTGCTATCATGAAAAGTGCCAGTGGGAAGCGAATTCATCTGCTTCTCACTTCAACGCATCTATGAAACTCAAGATTGCACTACCTCCAGTACAGAACGTATGGGAAGGCACAGGATGCCATGCCATTTCAACATGGCCACTCTCTGCACATGCAGCAGATTACTTCTAAAACAGGGCATGCGGGCTGTGTACATGCTTAGCTGCGCTGAAAGCCATGCTCAGTTGCACTAGAAAATGAGAGATGTGCCAAGCTACCCACCTGTGTGCCAAGCTACCACCCCTCCCCCCTGCAATTGCACACTCTTAATCACATTAACCGTCAGCTTTCCTCTTGCTCATGCGGCACTCATCAAGCCACCATCCTTCTCGGCTCAACCTCACATGCTTTCACTCGCATGCATCCAAAGCATACAGCGCATGGGATGTGATAGCATCTTATCACACTTAGACTACAGTCGAACCCAGTTATAACGATGCCGGCTTTAACAATATATCGGTTATAACAATGAGAAGCAGCTGCACCATCAACTTTTGTATGTTTTCTATGGTGAAATAACCCACTTACTACAATGCCGCCATGCCACATTATCGGTTATAACGATGAAGTCTGGTTGCTAAGTGTTTGCGCTAAAAGTAAATGAAATGCAAATGCTTGAAAAGAAAAAAAGAAAAAGAAATTCAAGCCACTGCATGATCGCCCGCCGTCCCAATCGCCACAGTGCACTCATTCTTCAGCGCCTCTTTCTCGTCGCCCTTCCATCCCTTCAAACACGAATGGGCTGCACCCATAGCTTTATACTGCACCACCCGCTGAGACACGAATGGAACGAATGCCCTGTGCCAACTGCACTGACCGCTGCGCTGCCGGTCACAAGGATGTCGACTGCATCCTTTTTTTTTTAACTGGTCTGTGTACACAAACAGCGTCGGTGTCAAGTCCAGATGTCTGGGCGACAGCGAAGGCGCCCCTGAAATGTTTCAGTTACACAATAAGACGCACCACTCGACTCCAGAAGACGCCGCACAGGAAAATTAGCCTTAGTACGTGCCATACTACATCTCAATTCGCTAAACTCGATTTGCTTTTGCAAGTAAATATTACTTTACTTCGTGCCAACAATAATGATGAAACGACAACTAGCAACAATTGCTAACTAGCACTATCAGCAACTTCCACAGTGCACGCTGTTTCCCACGTCAGCTCGGCAGTGCAGGTGAGCTTGGCTCTGACAGATAACTATGCCGACATCACGAGCATTCGCTGAGCGTTTATAAAGCTGTAAGTGTGCACAGTGTGAAGTTGCGAAATGATGGCATCCCAGCAGCAGATGCACAGAGACGATAGAAAAAAAAAAAAAAACTGCGTTTCACTCAACCAGGTCACGCGAGCTCACATATTGTTTGTTTTGCTAGCTCAAACAAACATTTGCGTCTTTGTCGACATTATTCATATGAGTCAGTAATGACAAACACAGGTAAACTGCATATGCCAATACATACCTGTCACAAAGTGCTTCCTGCACAGTCTAGATGCTGCTGACAGCTACTGTGGATGCCCTTGTGCATCTTGCCGCTTCACAGCCCAAATCCAGGCTTCATGGCGCTGTCGATCACATTTTACAGACGAAAATTGAAAAATCCGCATTGCCCTGCTGGGATGGTCACAGGAGGTGCAGCCGTAAACGACACACGACATTGGCATCATGCAAATTTTCATGGCAATAATGTTCGAAAGGTGTTCTGTGCGCGTAGCAGCGAGATTGGCAAGGCTGACAATTGAGTGAAATAACTTTATGGAAGGTCCGGCGAGGATGCGAACTCATAGTGCACCCAGCTAGTCCCACGTTGGGACTGGCTGGTCTAGCACACCGGCCCGGTCACGGGCATGCCGGACAGCCAGGATTTGCTTGTCTAGAGACGCAGAAGCGAGTCCCGCTCCTCATTGCTGAACTTGGAGTATCTCGACCCGCACTTCCAGAACATGTGTGCTAGAGTGGAGGTCTGCCCACAGGACGGACAGGCATCTTTGCGAGATACGTTGTGGTAAACTTCGTGTAGAACGGCAAGACACAGATATGTGCCAGTCTGTAAAAGTCTAAGAGAAACTGCTGGTGCCCTATTCCACTGACAAGTGCAGCGCCTGCCACGGCCGGATTCCACTTACTTGGAGGAGAGTCGAGTCCGGCCGTGCACCTGCCAAATTGCTTCGGTCCTCAGCCGCTAGGGCGCTGCGTATGCGCAGTTTGGCGTCGCAAAAGGCAGATTGAAGGGCATTAGGCTCAGGTTCGGTCCCTAGACTAGAAATAACTTTTTTTAATAATGTCTTTAACTGAAAATACTTTCTTTCTGAGTAACCCATATCATTTTAGCTTCATGACAACTGTCAAGGAGATGGCAATCTTGTCTTTCAGGGTCAACGATGTTTTTATCCTAAGCAAATACAGTAGAACCTCGTTCATGCATTTTGGGAAATAACGGGAGAAAGAAAGCATACTAACTTGGAAAACATATGACACAAAATCACTAAGTTATCGGCAGACTCAAACTATAGTTGACATCTACATAATGTGAAGTGCTACGCAAGTCGTTGCAGCATGAGAAACTGACACACTCTGCTGGTGGGTCCGGAGAGGCCTAGGTGTCTGGAAACCAAAACAAAATCGAGATGGTGGGCATTGTTGCAATACGATGCCGCCAAGGCGAAGCATGACGCTCACTTCAGCGGTGTGTTTGGGTTATATCCTTTTAAAAGCGTACTGTGCGCTTCTGAGCTACAACACGTGCACCGGGAAACAGATAGGTGCGAATGCAACGCACGACCAGCTGCGATATTTGCTGTTACCGGAAGAAGAAACTGAGTGTGTGGTGGCGTTTTCACGTGACACGGGCGGGTACTGCGGGGGAGCTGCAGTGGCGAACTCCTACTGCTCTCCATCGTGTGTGCCTCACGCCTTTTCTTGTTCACATCTGATCTAGCGGCCCGAAAACCAATCATATGATCACAGTACAGAAACATATTTAATGGTAAAGATGCGTAACTGTATTGGTTCATTTTTTGTGCTTTCGATTGCAAACGATTGTGCTGGGAAGTCTTGCGAAATGGGATCTTATCAGTGAGGTTCTGCTGTATATTTTCTACGGAGTCCTGCAGCACTTTCTCTCGTTTTTGCCATGAATTTTTAAATATGGACATTTGGCCTTTGTCTTCCACAGCAACAAACATTTAGAATGAGAAAATGGTTTTGAGACTACCTTACAATTAATACTGATTAGTGCTGCTCATTAGTGCCCCTTTATAATGTACTTGAAATATGTGCCAATGTTCCAAACAATGAAGTTCAGTAAGGGTACGATCGTAGATTGTTGTTCGAAACACGCGTTCAATTTTAGTTCAGTTTTGCCTCACGTGATTGGCCTAGGCCACGCGGACAGGCATGCCTGATGACGTCAGTGCAGCGTAGGTCAGTCGCGTGGGGCAAAACTGAACGCAAACCAAACATGTTTCGAGCAACGATTTCTGATAGTGCCCCAGAATAACCAGTTGGGCTTGTTGGTTGAAAATGTAGAAGGCTATAGCGCGGGTACTGACTGAGACGAAGGAGGCACACGAAGTACAGAGATGCAGCACTGACTTTAGTCAAAAATGTTTATTTTGCCAGTGTGCAGCCGGTTTTATTGTGAACACTCGGCAAAAAAAAAACAAGATCACACACGCGCACAGAACCTGCTCATAACGCTATTGCACCCTGGCATTTTAATCTAGGAAGGTCAGCACTTTTTTTCACAAGGCTATCGATGGACAACCGACACAGTTTTTTCCTGCGTGTGAAATTGCGGCAGCTTCAATAATTTCTCTAGTAAGGCTTGATTTGCTCCTAGATACAATCTTGCATTTATCAAAGACAGGTTTACACCCCTAATTGCGACAGTGCATGACAAAATGAGCTTGAATTGTGTGGTGTTCCCTAAGCTGATTATTAATGCATCGGCCGGCAACACCGATCGGAGGTCATGATTGGCTTAGGTTCGCTTTTAAAACATGGTCGGATCTGCTCGGATCTTATACAAGATCCGAGCAGCAGAGTACACAAATAAGTACAAAAAATAAGTAACAAAAAAATAAATTCCTACTTAAAAACTGAACAAATAATGTCACCTCATAGGTTTCTCTACAGTACACCGACCTGCTAATGGAATGGCGCATTATATTCAATGGGTTCTTTCATTTATGTATTTATTTATTTATTTATTTATTTATTTGTTTGTTTATTTATTTAAAATACTTTCAGGGGCCAAAGGCACTACAGAAAGGAGTGGGGGGGAAAATGGCAACACGTGCAGCAAACGAAAAAGAAAAATTTTACAAGGCGTCTTGTTAAGCGATCTTGAACTTGTGGTCATCAGTTATGCTGGCAATTGTGGAGGGAAGGTGGTTCCGTGCAACACTTGTTCTAGGAACAAGAGTCATTACACAATTTCGTGCGACAAGAAGGTAGACCCACCTTGAAGCGATGATTGGTCCTTGAAGATATATAATAGGTGGATGAACAGAACGTCCTTCAACTCGTTATAATAATAGATTTTATGAAAAAGGTTAAGGTGAGATGAGTTTCAACACAACGAAAGGTCAGGCAAGTTTAGGGTTTTCTTCATAGATATGACACTTGAATGACGTGGATAATTGGATAAGATGAAATGTGCTCCACGATTCTGAATGGCTTCAAGAGTTTGAATAAGTGTAGTCTGAGTAGGATCCCATATGGCGCATGCGTGCTTTTATTTAGAACATACCAAGGTTTTGTAAAATGTTAACTTCAGTGACGATGGGGCATCAAAAAGTTTTGATGCAGATAACCAAGCATGCAATTAGCATTGTTCGTTACATATTTGACATGCATATTCCACGAAAGATTGGAAGAAATGTGAACACCAAGGTATTTATAACTGTCAACAGATGGTAAAGGAATATTATTGAGGCAGTAAGTACACGGACAATGATTAGTGCTGTGGCGAGAAACTTGCATACCTTTACATTTAGTTGTATTAAGTGTCATGAGCCATTGAATGTACCATTCAAATACCCTATCTAAATCACATTGCAGGTTGAGATAAACGGCATAGTTAGTAATTTTCTGGTAAACCACAAAGTCATCTGCAAACAGTCAGACAGTTGAGGAAGAAAGGCAAGTAGGAAGATCATTAATGTAAGTCAAGAAGAGCAGGGGGCCCAAAACGGACCCTTGCGGGACACCAGATGTTACGGAAGAATTAGGTGAAGAGAAGTTGTTAGCCGTCATATACTGACCACGGTTAGAGAGAAATTTCTTAATCCATGAAAGTACATTGGGACCCGCTGTGGTTGCTTAGTGGCTATAATGTTGGGCTTCTAAGCACGAGGTGGCAGGATCGAATCCTGGCCACGGTGGCCGCATTTCGATGGGGGCAAAATGCGAAAACACCCGTGTACTTAGATTTAGGTGCACGTTAAAGAACCCCAGGTGGTCAAAACTTCCGGAGTCCCCCACTACAGCATGTCTCATAATCAAAAAGTGGTTTTGGCATGTAAAACCCCATGAACAAAACAACAAGTACATTGGGGTCTATGTTAAATTGATTAAGCTTGAAGATAAGTAGATCATGTGAGGCGGAGTCAAATGCTTTAGCAAAATCAAAATATGTGCAATCAGTATCAAAGTCATGATCTGCGTTAATAAACAAGTCGTTAGTAAAACATAGCAATTGTGTTTCACACGAAACTGCTTTACGGAATTCATGCTGATAAATGCTGAAGAAGGTATTGGACTCAAGGAATTCAATGAGGTGTGAGTATATTATATGCTCTAGGATTTTTACTGGAATGGCTGTTAATGATATGGGATGGTAATTACTGGGGGAACATACATCACCAGATTTGTGCACAGGGACCACCTTCCCTATCTTCCAGTCAGAGGGCAGTGTAGATATCTGTATTGACTGTTGAAAAAGCTTTGACAATATCAGTGAAGAATAAATTTGTGTACACTTCAGCATTCTTGATGCGATACAATCAGGACCAGCCGATGAAGACACCTCTAAGTTAGTTGACAATCAGCCTTTCGACGCCAACTGCATCAATAGCGATAGAATCCATTGGTAAGAAGTTGGTTTTTGGTATATGCGGAAATACTGTGGGGGTGCTCTTATGAAAATGAGTAACAAACACATTATTCAGAACATTGCAGCATTTGCTTTGAACTACTGGAACATTAGATTGGATTAATTGAATGTGTGTCCTTTTAGTACCGTTAATAAGGCTCCAAAATTTACGGGGATTAGAATGCAGTAGCAAAGGAAGAGCTTTATCAAAGAATTCCTTCTTGGCTCTTGAAAGCGCAGTACAGAATTCTCTAGAATAAAAACAGGAACAGCGCAACACAGGATGAGCGAGTAAAGAGCACAGGACAGTACACTGACTAGCAACCATATGCTTTATTTGCAGAAGCAGCATATAAAGACATCATTGAATGTGACCTTAAAAACATAAAAAGAAGGATAAGCGTCAGCCAAGAAGATAATCCAGTTCTTTTATTGAGAGCATGAGGGATGCAGAACTGACGCACGTATCGCCACTTTTGAATATGCAAAATGCTTCAAAAATTTCCCGCTCACACTTTTCACTATATCTGCCAATTAGTTCACACTTAAATATTGGGGTGCAACCACACGTGTTACAGTGGGCAGCCAGATGCTTGTACGGGTTTCCTTTTAGTGAAGCGGCATGGTCGTGCAGGTGATCATTAATGCACCTCTCTGTTTGCTCGATATAGCAACATTTACAATCAAGCAGGATTTTATAGACAACCTGCGTTGTACAGTCAATAAAGCCACGAATGTGATTCTTATAGCAGCTTTTGCCCGCGACTGTATCCTCCCTGTTGGCTATTTTGCACAACCCACTCAGTTTATTTGGGGCATTGCGCACCACCCTCACACCTGCCTTGGCCGCAATTTTCTTAATGTTATGGGAAACATGGTGTACATAAGGAATGACGGCAAGCCTAGATTTCGAAGGCGGGGACTGCATAACTTGTTCTTCGGTGTACTTTAACTCTTTTTACAACGCCACCAGCAACACTGCACAACACGCTGTCGAGTAGCCTGCTGATGTTAGTCTGTTGACTTGCGCTGAAAAACTCTGTTCAACAGAGGGCTCGCACGAGCGCTTCAGAGCAGCTCGCAAGCATGCCTTAGTGATGCCTCGTTTTACGAGTTTGGAGTGTGCAGACGAAAACGGGAGAAGCCCTTTCTTTGAGCGAGGCGAGTAGCTCCAGCACACGTGATGAGGTTTAAAAACAATTTCAATGGCTAAAAACCTTAAACGGTCATTAGTGGGCTCTTCTGTTGTTAATGTAAAATCCTTCATTATCTCACTGAAGGCATCAATAATTGTCTTGGAAGCTAACTCCGTGTCACAAGCGTCAACTGGAGAAAATACTAAAAAGTCGTCCACAAAGCTAAATATTCTTACGGTCGTCAGCTGTAGGCAAGCGAGTAAGCCCCTGTCATAACGTGCCAACAAAATGTTGCTAAGTATGGGTGCCAAACATGAACCAATACACACTCCTTGTTTTTGAATTAAAAGCGTATTGTCATGACAAATGAATGTGAATTTTAGGTAGTAGGTGAGCATTTCCATGAAGCTGCCGACACTCGTTCCACAGGCATTTTGAAACTTAACTATGCCGTGCTTATCGATGCAATCACCAACTTCCTCTAAAATCAGGTTACTTGGTAACGAACAGTACAAGTCTTTGACATCAACGGAAAAGGCGCTGCAGTCCGGTGGGCACTCACTTTGCAAGAAAGTATACACTTCATGTGGCTTCCGGATGAGGAAAGGGTCGTCTGCTTCCAGATTTCCCCAGGATTTTTGCAGCAAAGCACCTAGGAGTCGCTGCCAGGTTCCTTGTTCCAACACAATCACATCAAAAGGGTTTTCCACCTTATGTGTTTTTGCTAAGAAAAACACAGTCAATGTTATGCCCTTTGAAGTCCTCACAGAGGATGCCAGCTTGGTCAGACCTGACGAGTCGCACAGTTTGGCTGCTTCGGCCTTCACCTTTGCTGGCTTGATTTCACTTGCGTCCTTGAAGTGGCTGCTCAGGTCTTGCTCAGCCGTGAGATGGTAGGTCGCTGCAGGGGCGACTACAAAGCCACCTTCCTTGTCCGAAAGGAGCAGTTTCAGGCCCTCGTCCCGGAGTGAGGAAACAACAGAGGCTGCCTTTTTGCGTTCCTTGCGTCCATTGGGTCGCCCTCGAGGAAGGTAATCGACACAGTCCTTGATAACACGATCCGCTTCCTCATCCTTAGCCCTTGCAAAGGCAGCCTCTGTTGTTTCCCGGCTAACTTTGCAAATTCTGTTGGTTTCCTCCTTGACTTTCGTATAGCTCTGCAATAATCTTCGCTAGCTGATACACCAGTCCCCTTGAGCTTATATTTCTGCGCCCAGACTGCATCCC
The DNA here is from genome assembly GCF_050947875.1 of Dermacentor variabilis. NCBI lineage: Eukaryota > Metazoa > Arthropoda > Arachnida > Ixodida > Ixodidae > Dermacentor > Dermacentor variabilis. Next base: position 265,339,985 of record NC_134568.1, on the reverse strand, counting down.
TTACTTTAGACGATGAAAACTTTATGATAAATGGTCTAGTCTTAACCTGTACATTCGAAAAACTTCCGAGTCGGAAATTTGTATTTAAGGTGACGAGACAAAACATCTTGAGCAAGGTATTCTGACAGGGGCAGTCCAGTATTCCAAAGAACAATAGGTTATCTCGTCTCCACCTGTCTTCAAGATTGTCTAGTCGAGAATTGAGTGCCTGGCCTTCCATTCTGACAGCTTCGGTGATTAGACGTCGAATGATTTGACAAAGGATTTAACCGCGGATAATTTTACTGTTAGGTTAGCGACGGTCTGTACTAAGGCCTCCTGCTTTGTCTTTAGGTCGTCAAGAGCTTCTATGATTTCAACGTGACGGTAGTCAACTTTCTCAGAAAATTTAGCGATACCATCAAGTATTTCTTTGTGAGTAGGACCAGAGTTTAGTTCAATGTCACCGCAACACGTTAAGAGCTTTGTAACTTTCGCACAAGCACTGAAAGAGCACACTTGGGCATGGTAGGAGCAGCAGGCAGACATTGCTAGTCTGCTTACAATAGAGAGAGGGGGGTTTACTAACCTGCACAAAAAGCAAGATTAGGTGTTTGAGCGACTGCATTGCTGCCACTCCACCGTGCCCACTGAAGGGGCGTAGGATTTGCAGTGCTCTGATATCCTCCTGCATCGCTGCAGTCACCAGCAGTGTTGTCGACCTGATGACCATGGAAGGGATGTCCCTGTTAAAGCGACTGATGACATGAGGACGCATTATTGAAGATAGGGGCCGTCAGCAACGCTGGTGATGGCAGCCGGTAATTGCTGGATCCGTAGGTTGTAGCCACGTGCCAGACCAAGCGATAAACTGCACAAAAAGCAAGATCGTGTTTTTGAGTGACTGCATGGCTGCTGCTCCACCGTGCCCACTGAGTTTGATTTCATTACCCATCATACTGATATTCTAAGTGACTGTAATAAGACAACGACCGAAGTAAGATTATAACAGACAACTCGCGGTGCTGTCTACTGTGGGAGGTCGTTATATTTGTTCTTACGATTTAACAATCATCAGCCCCACTCGTTGACCTGTGTGGAAAAAAAAAATTAATTCTGTATGTGCTACTAGGTGTGTGACCCGCTCTTGACCAGTCCTCCAGAATGAGTATGTGCCACTGGGACACAGGTACAGAATCTTTTAAATGTAGCTAGATAGGTGTCATGCTTCTCTGTGCACCTGCCATCATCGTTTCCTCAACAAGTGTCATATATTGCCTTCATCCTTGTGACACCGCTATGTAGTTGCACTGTTGCAGCAGCCTGATTTGGTGCTTTCATTTTGGCATGTCTCTTTCTTTATTCATTCATTTATTCATTCATTCAGGAGGACTTGAAAGCATTAAAGTTATGACCTTTTTAGTGGATAAACATACCATATTTTCTTAACTATAAGTTACCCCTTTGTATAGGTCACGCACCCCCCACTTAACGTGGGTTTCATAGAAAATATTTGTATATAAGTTGCATCAGTGTACAAGATGCACCTGTTTCAAATCAGTAGGCATGATGAAATGCGATTATGCAAGCTTGTGCATTCATCGCAAAATGCCCTACTTATTCATTTCGGGGCACCAAATTTCCGTAAACATAACTTTGCAAGCCACAAATTCTTTCAAAAAGTTTTTCAACCAACATTCATTCATTTTAGATGCAATAGACCTAAAGCTGGAGCTTATTGCACCTGGAGGACACAGTGTTAAAAGTTTTATACAAGAGGCTTGCAAATATCTGATAAGGCTTTTGATTTGCTCAGGCAGCAGTTAATAAGTGACCACGGTGTGTACAACTTAGTTGCAAACTGGTGATAAATAATCCCTGAACACTTCAAGGTACTCTAATAATCTCTGTTGTGCCATCATGTCTTCGTCTTCATTGGCTTCAATTTTAAGTGTGTCAAAAATAGAGCTAGATTGTATATTGGATGGGAGTGCCGCCATACATACTAGACAAAAATAAAGGACACTTTTGATAGGTCATGGTTGTACACTCTAGCCTGTCTGCATCATTCATTTTAGTCTTGTATATTTAGCTGAGCACTTCACTTTGTTGTTCTCTTTAATCTTAAAATTGCATAAATAATTTTTTTTAGGGACTGACAACTGAAAAAAATATGTTGTAAAATATTATGGGGGATGTGAAAATATTGTGCTTAATATTGATACAATGGAATGGGATGTTACTGGTTAAATGAAAAATTTTAATTGTATATTGATGCAGTGTTGTATAAGAATAGTTGATGCAGCACTGTACTGTAAAACTCTACTGTAAACTGATCCCTACCTGATCATAGCTCGTATACATAATGAAGTTATTATATGCACCATGCTTTTTTGTTTAAAAAGCATTCATGTTTTAATAGCATTTTTGCTTCTGTCAGTGCATGCTAAACTTTAAAAAAAGTTCATTTTAAAGCAACACAGCCTTTGCATTAATGAATGGAAGGGTGGAATAGCAGTGACTTTCCACTGCAGCAGATATAACTGCTATTGTGGGCATGCGAGTTTGTGAGTCTCTTTTTGTTCTGTGGTCTACCTGTGCGCAACAAAATCCCATCAACTCTTTGTGCTGTGAAGGAATGTCAGCACTGCCAAAAGGCGAACTGCAGTCGTATATAAAACTGTCACTTCGTTTTTATAGACACCGCTGAGAAGGGGTGAAATAGATGCAGCATAAGGCAAGTTACAGGTCATAACAAAGGCATGTGTATATTACCGTAGAAATAAATCAACAGTGCTGATCACTTTAATAACATAAGATATTTTTTTTTTTTTTTTGTCAGTGTCAGCATGTCTTGATTTTGATAAACAGTGCAGGGCTGAGGACACCAATGAAGAAGACAGACAAGAACAAGTGCTTATTTTGTTTATGTTCTCAATCTGCATTAGTTGTCAGGACAGGTGAACAACTTGCCTTTATTATAATTTCTGACTTTTCTACTGTGTAATACATCAAACCTTTATAGTGCCCAAGTGCAAGTTTGTGCCTAAAGTTACCTAAGAAAAAAAAACAGTCCTTTGCAAGCTATGGCAAAAGATGCGGATCGCACCGTGCATTTTGTATTTCAACTTGGTTGTTGTCTACATCATGTGGTGCAAAAAAGTTTCAACCACTGATTGTGCTGTTTACTCTATTGTATAGTGCCACACCACAGATGCATGATGGCTATGGAAGATTTCACACTTGGCTGAAGATCTTGCAGTAGTGCATTACATCATTTTTCTTTATTTAATTGCTCCAATGTAAGTTAGCCACTGCCTAACCTGTCAATTGGATAGGCTTCAGCAGCCATTGAGTGTCTTGCTTGCTCAGGCTCTGTGGTCACATAATTTGAGCTCTACATATTTTTTATTGTGGTTTGGGTTAAATATTACGTCTACTAATCACCTCCCTGGTGTAAGGTGGAGATAGATCGCAGCTACAGTGGCCAATACTGGACATAGCATCCATTGATCCGTGAGGTCTTATTTGTTAAGGCTGTTCACTGCTCATAGAACCAAACTGTCTTGCAGTCTTTCTTTTTTACATTGAAGTTAGAAATTAAAGAGTATGAGCTTGCCAGGACAAGCTGAATAAGAAGCAAAGTGCTTTGAAAAAGACTGATAATCTTTCTGTAATGTTGTTTATGTGTACCTGCTACTGCTCTTATCAATAACCGTCGGTGCAATTGAGTTTTAACATGGAGCTGTTAGAAGCTCGCCGGGTTTTCTCGATGTGTGCAGCCTCGCCGAGCTGGGGGAGGGAGAGCTGAGAGAGAGTTAAAGCCGAGTATAAAAATAGCATCGCGCAGCATAGCGATGCGGCGAGGGTGGGTGGAGCCTAGCGGGGCAGAAGGAGCGGGGCGCATGCGAGTGAGGAGGGACGAACGCAGCCTCTTTGCGTGCCCTCTCCTGCGGCGCGCCAGGCAGGGGAGTCAGGTGAGGGAGGAGGGACGTTCTCCGGCGGCTGCTAGGGTGCCTCGATGTCCTCCTCGCCCGCCACTTCATACAAAGTGGAGACAACCACGGCGTCTGCTATGGTGTTGGCCATGCGAATCGCAGACGCCGTAGTAGACGCCTTTGGCGGACACCGTAGGAATGTGTTGCCGGCACTCGTGTGTCTTGTGTGCGGTTTGGCACTACTTTACTGGCCTTTCCCTAGCTCCACTGGTCTCTGGTGTTTGCGATAGCAGAGCCACGCATAAATTTTTGTGAAGGATACATTAAAATTCAGAAGGGTGGTGGTTTGGGCTAGTTGGTTTTCCATAAGTCCATGTCGTGCAGTGCACAGCGGGACAAGGGACACAGAAAAAGGAGGACAAGCCTCATTAAAATTCAACATTTTGTCTCACATTATGTATGGAGTAAAAAAGAAAGCACTTACAGTTCCCGCATGTAAGAGGCAGTTGATGCGCGTCTTGGTGTGCTAACTTAGGCTGAAGTCTGCCTGCATGCATTGGCCACTCTCCTATACCTGTAATGGCTTCGTGATGCATGCATTTGTCACTGTATATATTGCCATTGTAACACAAGTCTGTGCCTCCTTGTGTAGGTCATCAGCCTTTCCATAATGCTGATGTGCTTAGTTTCCACTTTAATTACCATTCCACTTTATCCACTACATCTTATTTTTGTTTCCAGTTGCACTAAGAGAAGATCACAGCTTTGCCAAACCTGCCATGTGCATATTTAATCAAGTGTTGCCATTGTCTTTACGCTTCTTTTATCTTGTTCACATTCGGTGAATGAGTCCACGTTAAAAAAAAGCATACAGTAAACACACCTCTGTGTTTACTGCATGCCATGGAACATAAATTATAGAGAAAGCCTGACTGGCATGCATTGACAGCCATTGCTGAGTCAAATTATTTGAATGTGCCTGTGCAGAGGTCGACCCACCAAAGCGGCAGCTCTGCGGCGGTAATCAAGCAGCTATGGAGCGTATGCTACAGTTTGGCCGTGAGCTGCATCTGATGAGTGTTCAGCTCAAGCACCAGTACGGAACAAACAAAGCCAACCGAAAGATGATCCAGGTGTGTGGCACTCAGCAGTGAACTAGCCGCTGTGGTTACTTGCAGTAGGAGCACAATCATGATCAACCACTTACCAACAATGTTGCAGCCATTGCATGTCTATTGTTCAGTTACTCTCTCGTTTTCACATTCACACCATGTTTTCTCATTCACCAATTTATGAAGTGTTCTTTGACAATTGAGTGTTGTGATAATTTTCCTCTGCTTGTTTGCTGCATCTAAAGGTAAATGGTTCTTAATAAAGTGCGTATCTATCCAACAAAATGTGTCTGCTCAGGGCAAACCTTAAAAAAACAAATGCTTGCTTCACCCCCTTCTCTTGCAATTTCGTGTTACTAAATTGCTAAATTTAGCCATCTTTTGCTGTGTTTAGTAACAGTAAATATTGTTTTGCAAACAGTGTTTTTATTTCTTTTCATTTTTGCGTTATGTTAGTCTCTTTTTTGCCAGTAATACAATATGTAACTTTTTAACACTTACTGGTGCTCCATATGTTGCAAACACACTGCATGCCTGTGTTCTCTTTAATATAAGAATTATTGTAATTGTCAAATTATTCCTCATTTACATTGCTTCCTTTATATGCACTCCATGAGCAAAAGCACCAGTAGTGTCAACAGTTGGGAGAGGTCAGGTTGTGTGAGCACTTTCCCTGGCCACTATTTCAAGGGCATACACTAAGGAAATTTTTATTGAGGTATGAACCCATTGTAGTACTACATGCAGAATTCCATTGAGAAAAAATAGCTACGGCAATTTGCACTTAAAGACCGCTTACTAGAAGCGCCAAGTGACAAGAAGCTAGTGAAGTGCTGCTATTGCAAAGCAGGACGTTTTGCATGAGGCAAAACAGACGCATGATGCAGGGTGATCATTTTCAAGTTTTATGGAATTTTTCAGAATAGCATAATTCTTGTCCTTGAGCTGGTGTATTTGAATAGGCGGACATTCCTAGCATGGATAAATCAAAATACATATTCAACTAATTAACAAGATTTCATTAATTAACATGTTAATGAATTGCATTACATCCCATATTGCAATATACTGTTTGTAGCTGTTGAGCTTGTAGGACATATCCACTTCAAATGGAATTCTGAGGCTAACACCTGTTTCAAGATATTTACCAAAGTGTGGGACGAACTGCATGAGCGCCCCAGTTACCTTTGTGCTTCAATTCATAAAAGAGCATTTTGTTAAAAAAGTAAGTGGAACAACAGTGCATTTTTACAGCGAGTTTGATGGCGCATACCTCAAAACTGGCAGCATTCTGGAAATTCATTCCAAATGGATATGCCTTGCAATCTCACCAGCTACAATTAGTGAATTGCAATATGTGTCATAATGTAATTAATTCAGAAGATAATTAGTGAATGTTCGATAATTAGTTGAATAGATGTTTCAAATTCTCGTGGAAGTAATGTCCATGCTGCTGAATAATCCAGCTCAAGGACGAATTGTTTTCTACAACAGGCTATTTTAAAAAATTACATAAAACTTAAAAATGATCTCCCTCTATAGTTCCACAGCTCATAGTCTCACAAAAATAGAATCCTTCTGATGTCTATTCTTTATTGCTTTTTGCACAGAGAAATCTTTCTCTTTAGTGCCATTTCTTCAGTTGACCACTATGCAATCACAGTATAATGTCACTGTATTTATTTATTTATTTTATTTAATTATGTTACCCTCAAGGCCTGAGGGCATTACAGAGGAAAGTGGTAAAACGGGAAGCATAACAATGACAAATAAACAGTGTAGCATGTTAGTAATTCCTAATTAAACAATGTTATGTAATGTCTTGCCTAATAGTTTGGAGCTACGACAAATAATGTAAACAAAATAGCATCTTGATAATTCCTGTTAATACAATGTTAATAGTGTCATCCTTAATCATTTGCAAGCACGGCAAATAAACCAAATAACATATTAATAATTCCTAATTATACAATGTTAGCTAATGCCTTATGAAAGAGTTTGCTGTCGACGATAGAGACAGTTTTGCCAGGAAGTGGTTCCACTGCCGTGACGATCTGGGAAAAAGAGACTGACGGAAATTGTTCGTGCTGCCTGTTTGAAGTCTGACTTTATGGTGATGGTCGATGCGGCTCGACTTATTAAATCTTGGTAAGGAATGTTCACTAATACCAGGTAAGTATGTTATAGAAGAAGCTAGATCTGGACGATCAGTTAGGATTAAATTAAGCATATTTGCAGTGTTGGTTGTTGATGTAGTTGGATGACTCACCAGTTGGGAAAATGAAAACAAGGAACACAATTCGCAGAAATCTTTAGCCTGAGCAGAAGATTCCACATAAGATTAAGAAAATTAATATCACCGAGTAAGAATAAAGTTGTTGTGGGAAAATGTGAAAAAATTAGGTTAATAGCATCGTGTAACTCTTCATTAAAAGTGGCACATGACGAGGATGAGCGGTAGCAAACACCGAGGATTATCTTTATGTGACTGAGAGTTAGGCAAGCCCACGTGGTTTCAAGTTCAGGGTTAATATCTTTATGAAACGATGGAATATCTTCAGAAATTTCGAGAAGGACGCCTCCTCTTTGACATGCAGATCGGTCACAGCAGTAGATAGCGAAATTGCCGAAGCCACAGAAGGTATCATAATCACGCACATGTGCAGAAAGCCAAGTTTCTGTCAAAGCAATAAATTTTGTATCACACGTGCCGATTGCCAAAGATAAAAATAAAATTTATTCACAAGGCTTCTGATATTTGTAAAAAAAATAGGCTAGTAAAGCTGTTTGTGATGGTCAGTGTGTCCCTCTTGGGACGCACTGAACATTCTCGGTGCCCAGCTCGCAAGTTTGCGAGCATTGCAGCTGGGCACAGAGAATTCTTCACTAATTGTAAGGTTGTTTGTTTGAATTGATTGCACAGCGCGAACACTTTCTCCTATGTTTTGGAATGTGAAAATTTTGCAACTATGGGGGCAACACTTGCTAGGTTGGAAAGAGCCGAGGCATTGTGCGCAATGGAGTGCGTCATCTTGAAATGTATCGCAGAATGATTTGCCAGTTGGTAGTAACTTGGTCTCGGTTTCTTGCCATGATTCTTTGGTGTCAGGGATACCGTGAAATATTAGTTTATCATGGCGCGATTGGTCTTCAAAGTCAACGAGGCGTAAGTCAAGCGCTTCCAAGCGACAGGTCGTACTGTTTACCTTGACATGCATGCCTGAGATTTCTTTGGTTATGTGGTAGACATATATAAATTTTTCTTCGAGTACATCTAAGCGATTTTGGAGACCAGTAATTTTTGTTTCAATGCTTTTCTGGCCATTTTTAATTGCCTTTACATCACCAGCTAATTTGGATTGTGTTTTCGAATTTTGAAGCGATCAAGTGTGACGTTCCTTAAGTAGTTTGAACAAAACATTCATTTGTTCTGAAAGATCAGCAGGAAGCGGTTCAATATCAAGCAGAGATTCAGAGGGTGTGTTAGGTCTAGGGTTAGTCTTGTCACCTCCCGAACATAATAACAGTAGAGTGACAGAAAAACAGTCGTACACTGTGTCTGATAACACTTGTGGACACGGGAATAGTACCAAGTAGGGATTATCAGATTTTTTAGCATGAAAAGAGGCAATTATACGCACCTGCATAGTGAAAGCAAGACGATTAGGAGTGGTCCCGTAAGCACTGTTGCCATATCCACTGCAGTGTAGGTTGATGGGTCGGCAGCATAAATTAGCTTCTCCTGGTGATGGCTGTGTCGATGTGGTTGGGAGGTCGAGGGAAACGTCGAGCGAAAAGGACTGTATCGCGGCTGGCGTATTGCTGAGATAGGCTTCGGTCTATATATGTATATATTCTATATATGTATCAATATCTATATGTCTATACAGGGTGTCCCACATAACTTGAGCCAAGAATTTAAATATGAAAGGCGTGTCAGAAGTAAATTGAACCGAACGCATATTATTCGCAATAGCCTATAGTAACTCAGACATTTTTTTTTTTCCTTAACTCACTAATTAAGTTTAATTACCCAACTTTTTCATTACTAGCTGAGGACCCGAAGTATGATATGCAGATTTGTAGAGCATCTTCAGAAACCACTGATCGACTTGTTTCCTTTACGATACGTCTCACATAATCCTTTTTTCTGGGTTGCAAAGAAAGCCTGCGAAATATGAAAAAATCCACATGACGGAGCATTTGTGCAGTGGTATCGTGCTGCTCTCAAGCGTACGTTCGGTGAACAAGGTTGGCTCCCGTTGGATGACAGCGAAAATGCATGCTGCTGGCCAAGTTCTGCTGACGAGATAAAGAACGCCCTGCCACTTCCTCGTCACCAGTCGCGATGCAGCCGACCTTGTTCACCGAATGCACGCTTGAGAGCAGCACAATACCACTGCACAAACGCTCCGTCACGTGGCTTTTTTCATATTTCGCTGGCTTTCTTTGCAACCCGAAACAAAGGACTATGTGAGACGTATCTTTAAGGAAACAACTCGATCGATGGTCTCTGAAGGTGCTCTGCAAATCTATGCATCATACTTGGGGTCCTCAGTCAATAATAAAAAAGTTGGGTAATTAAACCTAATTAGTGAGTTATGGGGAAAACAAAAAAAATTGTCTGAGCTACTATAGGCTATTGTGTTCGGTTCAGTTTGCTTCCGACACGCCTTTCATTTTTAAATTCTTGGCTCAAGTTATGTGGGACACCCTGTATATGCATTTATATATTCGGTCTATACATATATTCGGACCATATGTCTTACCACACCATGATTTCTAAGTGTCCTTTAGTTGTTTTGTGAGCCGAAAACTGTGGGTATCTTGTTGTTTCTGAAGGCTTTACTTGCAGGTTTTCAGACTTTTTGTTGGCGACACTGTTTGGTATGGGTCAGTCTTAGGGAATGGTGGGGAACCACCTGGGAAAGCCAAGTGCTGATGGCTATTCTTCTGCCATATAATAGTTCTTGTGTTAATCAAGCAATCAAGAATTTTCGTTTCTTCGTGAACAAAATATAGTATTGACCATATTGAGTGCAACAGTGGCTGTGGCAAGGGATCTTCTGCTCGCATGTTTGGTTTTTCCACATTCCATGTCAGTGCACATAATTCTTGTTAATTGGGCAGCGTTAAGGAATCCTGTCAGTCAACTGAATTAAATACAGCTCAGCGCTACCTTTCCGATGTCTGGATACCTTATCATCCCTTCAAGGACAGTGGTACTATTTGCAAATGGTGAATTTTTAAAGACGACTTCTCTCGTCCTTTGTGCAGGATGCCTTCAGCTTGCTAGCCTATGCAGATCCCTGGAGCAGTCCTGTTGGATACCAGCTTGACCCTGTTGAAAGGGAACCTGTATGTGCGGCGCTCAACAGTGCGATTTTAGGTGAGATTATGGTCAACATGATTTGTTGTTAGTGGAGTGCTGCTAAAAGAATTATCTGATATTTTTACTACGCATTGATGTGCACATTTAAGAAGTATGCATGAGCAAAAGATGCTTGGAAAGATGGAACAAGTTCAAGAAACAGTGTTGCTTTCATACTTATCAAAGTGGAAAATTGTCATTCATTTGAGTGCAGCATGAAGCTACAATAGAAATCCATACGGTTTCCTCAGTAGTAAAGCTTCCCAGTTAAAGAAAAATTTGTCCTGGTTCAGGGATCGAAAGTGGGACCAATGTCTTCTTGGGGCAGTTGCTCTACCATATGAGCTACCCAGGAGGCTACCTGGTCGCAGAGTGAAGGTAAATTAATCGAAAACTTGGAAGTACAGAGACACTGAATGTGGCTAATCACTTCTGCAGAATCTCACAAGGTGAAGGAAGGTTCATAAAAAGGAAAGAAATTGTTGTGCAGCTGAGTGCAGCACGAAGCTGGAAAGGAAACCCATAGAAACCTGTACGAGTTTCATTCGTAACTTCTTGCTGCATTCGGGTGGATGACGCTTTTTCCCTTTCGTGAACCTTCATCCACCTTGCGGGATTCCACAGAACTGATTTGCTTGCCATGTTCAGTGTTCCTGTGCTTCAAGTTGTTGATTAATCTGCCCTTGCGCTGTGATCTGCTACTCTTACGGATAGCTCAGCGCGGAAAGGCGTTGGTCTCGGTTTCAAACCCTGGACCAGGACAGATTGTTTCTTAACTACTAAGCTTTATTTCTCACGAACCTGGAGGGGTTTCCTTTCTAGCTTTGGGCTACACTTGGGTGGCTGACAATTTTTCCCTTCGATGAACCTTTCTCTACTTTGCGGGATTCTGCAGAACTGGTTTGCCATTCATAGACTTGCTGCCCGAGACCACAGTGACCACAGCATTATTTTTTTACTCTTACTGCTAAAATTACGCTTATTGTGAGTAGGTTTGTTTCATACTGCTTTAAAAATTATTCAGAACTATGTACTATGATACATCAAATTGTGTTTTAAGTGTCGGTGTTTTGAATGGAATCAAAGCAAACATAAATATGTGTTAGATTTTTTTTAATATCCTGAAAGCCTAAGCAAAAATATTTCATGGCTTTAATGAAGATTACTGAGAATACAAAGGAGAAGGGGTTAAATATACAAAATGTGTGCTTTGCCTCTGGTTTCAACAAATGATGCAGCATATGCAGGCTGTCACGAAAACTGATATAAAATTCCTCCATATTAGCAGGGGCCTCTCAACTTCCTCTTTTGCATATGGCAGTAGTGTCTCATGTCTTCATGAAATGAGTGCATTTTCGTAACAGAGATAGCATATCTCTGAGTAATTCATCACTGAGCCTGCTGACAGTATTATTTCCTATCACAATATATTCAGTTAGTTGGAAATTAGCTGGGTGAATATATCCAGATAAGTTTTCTCCATTGTTGTTGGTTTCTGTGGCATCTACAGGGTGTTTGAGCTATTTTGAGAACATGGCTTCGAATCGCCAGAGGCAATAACATTCTCATATCTTTCTAGGTACCTTACTTCATCTTCAGCGACCCCCCTATCACCTTTCTAGCACATTTATTTCAAGGCATCAGCTTCCAGTGACACAGGAGACGAAGCCTTTCACCATCCTAGTTGCCTTACGTGCAGACCACAGTGACTTGGACATTTGCACCAATCGTATAGTCCAAACCAAACAGTGCACAGGCCTACATAGACATCTTTAGGGAGACGCTGCCAGAGCATCCCATTGAAGCATTCATTTGCATTCTGCGTTTTTCGGTGGAGACATTTAGTCAAAAGTTCAACAGAAAAGAGGTCTGCATACACAGGTTTCACTTTGTTCAGGATGTCATTGGAATAACCCCCCCCCTGTGCTTGTAGCGTCCTGTGGTCTGCTTCATAGCATGTAGGTTTCCTCCATTTGCCCTGATTGCGATACCATAATAATTTTGCAATCTATTGATCGTAGCGTCCGTCAGCTTCCCTTTACTTCTGAGTCCACGAGTTGTCTTTTTCAGTTTCCTCAGTTGGCATCCGACATGCTTTTTCACGTGCCCAATGCACTCAAGTTTGCACACAGTGCCAGTTCTGTACGTATCTTTGACAGCCGCATGGCTTTTCAAATCGCCGTCTCCATAAAAATCAATGTACTTCAAGTTGCGCATCGTTTCGGACTGCTCAAACATGCGGTAGAGTCCTACCGCCTCCATGCTACCAGCTCTGCCTGTGTGGTTGGCTTGGCAGTCAGTGTGGTTTGCCTTCCATTCTTCGAACTCAATGCTTGTGGAACACTTCTTCATATTTTCGCATGCCTTGCACTTTGTGGACATTGCTTCCACATCAATCATCTTTCCTGTGTCCACTGATATCAGAGTGACACAACCATTCAAAGAGGAGTGCCCACGTTTTTTCCAACTGCTGTCACCTGATGCGCCACACTCGTTACTGCCGACAACCTGGCACACTTCTGCAGCAGCATCCATCATTGACTTTGACGTGACAATTTTCACGGCCTCGCAGAGCTTGGAAGAAACCTTGTCATAGGCGGAATGACAAAGTGGCAGTGGCATATCCATAACCTTCGAAAATGTCACAGCACCAGTGCGTCCTTTCCCCAGCTGGCGCATAGCATAGACAAGCCGAGCATTGTTTTCAGCTGCACTTGCTGCTTTTTTTGATGAGGAAAACAGATGTTCTTGGGCACATGCACTACATACCACGGCGTATGCAAAACATACCCCTTGGCGTGAATGCTCTTCAAGCTTCAGTGAAATGTTTTTGCATTCCGGGCACGCCAGCGATGCTAAAACTGAGAAAAGAATTTCAAAATCTATAATCCTGTTCCCCTGTAGCACAACCCTTTCCGGTGGCGCTTCACAGTCTTCCTCCAACTGGCCCAGTTTCACTTCATTTGCCGAAACAGCCACGTTCACATCACATTTCGAGTCGTTCGTCGTGTACCGATTGCCGTAGAACTTGCGTTTTGGCTTTTGTTTCACTTGGAACTTAGCCATAACTTATATTCTGTAAGACAACAATCTAGGACACTGAAGTGACGAAACAGTAGCTTTAAATGGCAGTACAAACCGTTGCTGCAGTGTAAACACGATGTCACGTCATGTGCCCCCACGTGGCAATTTGTTCAATTTGAATTTTAAAAAAATTGCAATCACCATTGCTCAATGTTATCAACCTTTAAAATACTTCATCACAACCTAATCGAAATGTATCCTGTGTATTTGAGCACAAACATAAGTTTGTTTTAATGATTGAAATGTAGGTTTCATTTTCACAAAGTGTCAGTTTCGGTTTCAGAGAGGTCTGCCGGTAGTGGTAAAAAACATAACTTTTGAACAGAACCAGATAGAGACATAATTTTTGCAGCAGCACAATTCTGAATGTCTTTAGATTCTTAAAGTATTAAAAATGAAATTTGCTTTTTTTGAAAAAGTCGTTTTCCAGGGTAGCAACATACCTTAAGCTGTTTCAGATGTGTCTGTGCTGATTTGAGCCCCTCAAGGCAGTTAAAGGCATGCATTCGTTTTCGTGAATGTTTTTGCGGACACCAGGGAGCCCGAAAAACCAGCCAATGACTATATTTCAGTTCTTGTCTGCAATATTGTTGCTATTTATGAAGTGATCATTATGTCCTCAAATACCTTGCGCTGCTGGTATCTCATCACAGGCCTCTATGCTCAACCACTTGTCTGAATTAACTGTCACATGAAAAATGCATCTGATTAAGCAAGTGCTTAGTGCCATAGTATAGTATAGCGCACACATTTTGCAAGGCCAAACAGTCAGTCATTCTTAATCACCCAGTTTTCCAAATTTGCAAGGTTTTAATTAGTGAGATTGTACTGTCATGCATATATTGTTTACTACTCATGACAGGCACCACAAGTGAACGCATCAATTCCTTACTTATCCAGTCTGTGTGTTTATTTACAGAATCTCAAAAGTTGCCTCGTCGCCCACCACTGGAGCTTGTAATTGCTCACTCCCGAGAACTACTCAAGCTGATGTCCAAGGCAGGCCTGGGATCGTGCGCCTTTGCCAACATTGACTCACTCTTGCAGTGATTGTGACAGTTTCTCTGCATTGTAATTATCGCTGGATGCCACTTTTTTTTACAAGCCAATCTGCTGGCTACCTGTGCAGAGCCCTCCCTGTCTTCAAGAAAAAAGAAAAATGAAGCCCCATCCACCTGCAGGAAAGCGCTTTAGGCATGGCCAAGACGGAGGACTTTTTCAAGCAGTTCAGGTTTCAAGTGATTCAGGTCCTAAATGCGTCACAAAATTGTTTGGAAATCTGACAAATTTATTTGCTCAGACCATTTGTTTTTTTATTGCGCTGATGGAGGAATGATGTCTTGGAGTTTATTTTTCAATTTCTATGTTTGACAGCAGTACCTGCCTTGTTTGAGAGGAGAAATGGCTTGATATAGTGGCTGCGGTGATTTATGACCTTTGTTACGTTGCTTCTTTTATGCTTGGTGGGAAGGCATTGTTATACATTGTGTGAAGCAAAATGGACCATCAAAGACTGCTGCCATGCATGACGTAATTGGGAAGGAATAAAAATCAAGGCAAGTGTTTCCGGAATTCCAGTTAATTGTGCAACAGCCAGTATTGTGTATGCATTACATACAGATGGATACATTAGTGTGGGTTTTCTCACTATGAGATGAGTGCTACTGTAAACTTTTGGTGTGGTTGAATAAGCAAGCTTATGCACAGTGGGGTCTGCTGTGTGCCAAATACTGGTACCAGACCAGTTGTCCTGACAGCAAGCTGCAAGCAGCTAATGTTTACTTTGGTAAAACATTATGCAAATGGCTGTTGTAAGAAGCTTGGAAAGGCAAAACAATGCTAGTTTGTCCTGTGGTACTCACCCGACTCACTTTGTGATTTTTTTTTTTTTTTTGTAAGCTCTTTCTCTATAAAGTGCTAAAGTTATAACTGGTTGTTTTGGCATCACAGTAGGCATGTGTTAATTGCTCTTTGGTGAGCATAGTGTATCAGATTGCAAGTTTGCTGAGTGAATGTTTGTAGCTGAGCTCCTCTAGAGTCCTGTGATCACATCATTCATCAAGAATTGTGCAGGAAGACTTCTTGGTATTTTGTATGCAATGCATATGTGAATGCCATTCTTATTTTATTACACAGTGGCATTTATAAGGTATATTTTATCCTGTACATGTCAAAAAGCACCCAATTCCAAAGACACTCCAGACTAGTGCATTGCACAGAATTGTGAAACTACAATTTTGCAATCAGCAGATACCGTTAAAAAATGCCACTTTTGTTGCTTAGTAGTGTGCCTGTGTTGTGTTGTTTTTCAGGCCATGGAGGGACTCGCATATTTGTCCAGCAATTGGAGACTTAGTTCTCATATGTCCCTAACTTGTTCTTTTGTGAAATATGATATGGAAATTGTATTTTTGGAGTATAGTTTGTTTATTCAGAAATATGTTGTTTGTGCTGGCTGTGTTCATCCATAATCAGTGGACATCTGCTGTCATGTTGAAACTTTGCCACACAAATCCAGGCTCTGCCAGGTGTAATTGACAGGCATTGCTAGTTGCAGCTAAATGACTGAAAAATTCACAATGGTGGGCGGGAGCAAAATTGCCTTGTCCACTTGTTAAGACTGGCTTTTGTATGGCAATTTTCACAGGAAATGGCAGTTTTTCATTGACATTACAAACTAGGTAAATGTCAGAATGATATGTTGTAAAATAAAATAACCTAAAGAAGCAATCTCACTGCGTGAATTAAATGAGAGTAAGCCAGGGGTATATGCAGAATAGTTTTCCAGAACTGTGAGACAAAATATGCTGGTTCCTGTGTACTTTCGCAAAGTTTGTTGCTCATTCGCTGCTTTTCATTGAGTGCTAGAAGTTTTGTCCTGCTAGCAATGTTGGCTGAGAAGTGTAATAATGCAGTTTGCTGTTCATGTTCCCCGAGGTTTCTATTTGCCTTGAAGGACATGGTTATAACGTAGGGAAAATAATTGTTTTTGGTTGTGCTTTGTTTTTAAGTTTAGAATGTCGGCATGCCTTTATGCTTCAAAATGTCTGTATTTACAAACTTAACAAGAAGTGTGACCCTTACTTTGCAGTTTTATTTTGTCTTTTTACTCTCCCCAGTGCACTGTTATTCGACTAAGATGGCACATGAAGAAATTCTGTTGCATGCTTAAAATTTGCTGTAATTTCCGATAGCTCACGTGAAGTTATCAACAGTCCGTTGCTTTGCTCCTTCACTAGTCACCAATTGCAACCTTTCTGTTTGCTCATTGCTTTGTTGCAGCTAAGCAGATATGAAGTATGCTCCAGCAGTGGTGTCTTTAACTGTACAAAAAAAGAAAACATTTTATGCCCTTTGTGTCATGTTATCTAAGGTGTACATTTCTTTTGAACATCAAATTGCGTGCCGTGTTTAAGGTCAAATTTGCACCACTTATTGGAACAGGCAACCAACTTCTCAGGCGAGCCCCTCTTTCCGGTGTAGAGCAACATGCAACACTTACAAATACACGATTGCAACACATACTAAACTGGTTTCATAGTTACCCAGGGTCTTGTACTTGTAATCCACTCAGCTCATTTTAGTAAAGCTGCTTTGCAGAGTCACGGACAGAAAAGATGGCAGGACGTGTGCTATCTTTCTTGTCTGCGTCAATCCAGCGCTATGACTTCAATTGATGCAACGAACCAACTAGCCCAAAAAGCTGCAATCCTGGTAAAGACAGCTAAACGCATGCTTATCTCCCATTGCAACATGCAGCCTGTTCTCCCTTTCTGCCACACGAAAAGTATTTTGTCTAAAAAGAACAGAAAATAAAACAGTGAAAGTGGTTCAAATCTGCCATTGGAATTTCGCGTAAGGGAAACTAGTTTCTTTAAAAAGGCCAATGCATGCAGAGTCGTACATGCCACTGTTTTCAGTGTCATTCTATACATGTTGGCCAGATACTGCTGATATTAAAGAACGTAAGGTACAGATTTAACTGGAAAAGCTTTCTTTCATTACCTGCCCTAATTCCGCCGTTTTTCAAAGCACTTTGACATTGAGAAACTGACAGGGCGGGTGGTGTATCCCTGATCTCTGTTTTGGCATGAATAGTAAGCGGTCTGTAAACTTTTTTACCAAACAAACATAGTTTATAAAAGCAAAGCACAAATGTGCATCACCTGAGAATGAAAAGGGAGTGGCTCGCATGGAAACTGGTTGATGATGCAAGCCTAAATATTTTTTAATGGTTAGCAAAGCTTCAAATGCTTCTTTTGCATTTTCTTTGACACAGTAAATCGGTTCATTTTCATGGGGTTAGGCGTTGCCAATTAGATGTCCTCTAATTGCAATATGGTAATAGGCATGCGGCACTGCTCTGCAAGCAAGCAGGTTGGTTGCAATCTGTCACGTGTAAGAACTTTTGTGAGCCTCTTTGTAGAATCTGTAGAACAGCAAAGGCAGTAGCTTGATTCACAAAATTTGTATAGTTACAACATGGCAGTTGCTGCAAGAGAGCATATGCTTGTCTAAACTCTCCGGTTGGAATTGCTGCATTTTCATTTATTTGCTCCTGCTCATAATGCTTGCAAACACAGCGCAGTGCTTTCAAATTACCGTCTATAGTTTTTGAAGCTTCATGTCGTATACGTGACCATTATTAAGCCAACAAATATATTTCTTGTTCGCTTTGCATTAAACTACAGGTGTTGCGGCCAAGGAGTCCAATCACAATCTGACAACTCGGTTGCAATACATGAGTTCAAGTCTACAAAGTTTTGTAATGAAGCACAATCTTGAAGCCATTAATTATTGAAGAGATGTGCACAAAATGCTTTTCAAGGTGTCTTTGGCACATGCTTGTTAACGTCTGTATTAAACTCATTATGATCTGCTTAATTTACTAGATTTAAGACAAAGCATGACCTGCACTTGTATTAGGCCAACATTGTCATGAGGTGTTGTAACAAATAATATTGTTCATTTGCACAAATGGGCAAATCTCACCTGTGAACTGTGTGCACTAGCAATGGCAGGAGCAAAGAAAAAAGTATTGGGCAAGAGTCTGGTTAGTAACTTGTATTTTTTTTATCCTGACACTGATGCTGAACTGTTAAGTGTGCATTGGTTGAGACGAGTCCTTCATGACGTGTTGCACGTAGCTAGTGTCGTGGGGCAAGTAATAAAGTTTTAATTGGTGCAGGACTGCTTTCCTGCACTTTACTGCTTAACTTTGCCTATTTTGTTTGCAATTATTTGCTGTCCTACAAGAATTGTCAGACATTTCATAGCTACCAAAAATATTATTTTTCTGCAGAATGAGATGGCATTGACAAATTCATTTCAAATATGTCCCCAACCAACCTTAGCTCTTACAACTAGAATCGTCTTGCACAGCTCTAACGAACTTGAAGAAAGTTTCAAATTGTGTGCATGTGTGTGTGTGTGCACGCGTGTGTTTGTGTGTGAACGTATGCACGCACACATCTGTGTGTTTAAAGCAATCAATTTCACAGCAAAGGCATGCTGCCACTGTACAACAACAGAAGCAACAAGCTTATACAGTTTTCACATGGCTTGACTGAACTTGGAGTTATGCAAACTCTTGTGCACCAGAATATTCTGTAGTTCCTCGTAGAAATCTGCCAGCTCTTGCCATTTCGAGAAGTTGAATGGGGGAGGCTGATTGAGTGTGTGATACAACTGTGAGAATAGTGAGCAAGCAAGTACAGATTAGCAGTGGAGTCCCCCAGCTGATGTCACACACAAGAGGGGGTCGGCCAAACTTCTTGAGGCTAATAGCCCCTTGCTCTATCCACTGCTTGCCTTCTGCAGTTTTCAGGATTTTCAAGTTCACTGCTCATCTACATTGTGCATATTTTTATGCAAGCTCCTCTTTGCCTTGTGAAGTGTTTTTTAGCCACCATTACAGCAAACATCCTCGATTCTCTTCTTTACTCATTGCTTTTCCATGACACTAAAGTTTCACTGCTGCCAATGCAGCTGCTTCTGCTTGGACATCTCATTAAACTAAGAAATGCTGCTTCAACTTCCGCCTGCAAGCTGCAGCTTGTGCACAAACACACAATTATCAACTTTTCACTTTGAGGTTGTAGTCAAAGTGACCAAAAGGAAATGCCAGCCAGCAAGCAAGCAGCAGCACTTATGCCCCTATTTTCATTGGTGCATTTCTTGCAGTGGAAATATTGAGTGTTGGGCACCTTCTCGCTGACATGCATGGGGCATCAATGTCTGCAGGAAGTGCTTTACAGTTGATCCCACTTATAAACAATACCGGTTTTAACATGTTGGATGTAACAGAGCAGCAGATGCACCTTCAACTTTTATGTGTTATACAGTAAAGTATCCCGCTTGCTACAACAATCCCATGCTGTGTTATCAGTTATAATAATTAAATATGGCTGCTGGGTGTGTGCGCTGAAAGGGTAAGGAACACAAAACCCCCAGGATGAAAACATCAAATTGCAAGCCACTTTGCCACACTTGCCTTTGTGCCGCACACCCCGCACGGTGCACCCCTATCACATTGCCCCAAAAAAGAAAATCTCTTGCCAAGGATGGAGGAGTAGAAGTGAGGCTAGAGAGAGGTGATGAAGGTGTGCTGTGCGGGGCATGCATCGCCAAGGCGGGTGAGGCGAAGCTGCACATGTTTTTTTCTTTCCTGGATTTTGCTTTCCTTTTCATTTCGGTGCAGACATCCAGTAGTCAAATTTAACTGTTATGGTCAATAATGCAGCATTGTAACATTGTACAGGCAAATCTCGATGTAATGAATCAAGCAGGACCGCCGAAAATCGTTCGTTATTTTGAAATATCGTATTGAAAAACTCGCGGTTATAAACCAGTAGACAAACCTGGGAATGAAAATGATGTACTTCGGCAGTAGACGTGTGTGCGCACAAGCATACTTTCAAATAAAAATGTTTCACTCGCTTCAAAGCTGCTTTATTTCAACAAATCGGTGAAATCAGCTATTTTCGTCTGTCGTGTGCAGCACGCACGACCGTTTAGGAATGCATCTAAATCTTCCAGTTTGGGCTATACCTCATCAGGTATGTCATTGCACCGAGCGATGAAAGTTCAGACTTTGTACGTGTGCACTAAAACGTCAATGTTCGACACAATCTCATCTGTGTTTGGTGACCCACAGTTGTCATCCTTCGGGTCGTCATCATCACTGGAGACGTCGCTAGTGCAGTTAACAATCGCTTCGGCGGTCAGGTCTGCCGCCGTTTGGGCTGCGCTGTCGCTCTCCACGTAGTCGTCGAAGGAAGAGACTGCGGGCAGCATTTTCGCAACCTCGGTCCACAGGTCCCCTGGGTGGTTGTCGGTCACCTCCAGGTCATCTTCAAGATGCACAGGCGCTTTGACAAGCCCTGCTTTTTGCCAGCAGTTGCTAATGGTGGACACCTTCAAGTTACACCAAGCTCCTGTGAGCTTTTCCGCTTCCTGACGAATATTGATTGCAGTTGGCTGCTTTAGGCGGAAGTTGATAATCAACTGCTGCACAAGGCACTTACGAAATTCTTTCACCCTCTTTATAATGCCCTGGTCTAGGGGTTGCAGCAAGGACTTGGTTGTTTGGCGGCAGAAACTCCAAGCAAAAGTGCGTCAAGCGAACATTCACAATGTGACCAGGGCAGTTGTCGACAACCAATAGAATTCTTCAGTCATCCCTCTTCATTTGATGGTCGAGTTTGGTGAGCTACTCGGAAAAGACTTCTCTGGTCATCCAGGCTCTTTTCTTGGTGCGGTAGTCGTATGGTAACGACATGTTTTTCATGCAGCGAGGCTTCGTGTACTTGTCGATGACGAGTGGTTTAATTTTCTTCGTGCCTGTTGCATTGCAGCAGAGCAGGACTGTCGCGTGAAGGTGCGCCTTCTTCCCTCCTTTGCACTGCTGCCCTTTGAAGTCCGGTCTTGCAGGAGCTGATAAAAACATGTGGTCTCATCTGCATTGAAAATATCATCTTCAGAGTACAATGCAGCCACCTCTAGAAAACGATCATTGTGCCAGGAATCCGCACCTTCTCTGTCAGCAACCTTTTCCTCGCCCGAGACTACCTGCCAAGTTATTTTATTCGTTTGGCGGAAACGAAAAAGCCAACCCGCACTGGCGTTGAACCCAGTTATTTGAAGTGCATCGGCAAACTCACGGGATTTTTCTTGGAGCATTGGACCAGACACGGGAAATGTTTTACAGTCTGGCATCTTTGAACCATGTGAGAACGGCTTGGTCCACATTTTGAAAGTTTCCCAGTCGCAGCCGTTTCCTCGTAGGAGCGAGTTGTGATTCCTGGTGAAGCTTGACAATCTTGTCTCGATCTTTCACAATGGTCGCAACGGTCGATGAGGCAATGCCACGCTGTCTGCACACGTCGATTTGCTTTTTCCCTGCATAGATTTCCTGCAATACATCCAATTTGTCCTGCAGCGAAAACTGCTTTCGCTTCTTGGCGCCGTCGCTAGCTGCATTCATCATTGGATCTCGCGCGAACATCACCGAACTGTTGTTGTGAAGTTCTTGGTGAAGTTTGGTGAAGCATTTGGCAGTCGACATGGTGAAGATGATAACTACTGCAATGTTCCTCGGTTATAAAGGGAAAATAAACTATTGTTGTAATTCTAAAATATGCACTGTATTGAAATTCGTAGTTCTTAAATATTTTTACATTGAAAATACAGGCAATCTAGCAGGGATTCTTAACATATTCGTAAATTTGAGAAATTCATTTATGTGGGGTTCGTAGTAACGAGATTTGACTGTAGAATGTGGGTCATTTTACCGTAGAACACAAAAAAGTTCAGGGTGCAAAAGTTCACGTCAATAATGAATGTCGAGTAGCATGATGCCATGGATCGGAGGCCTTGTTCTATCTTGGAGAGTACAGTGTAAATGCAATATTGAAAAAGTAAAGTGGTTTTCTCGTATAACAGCAGTCAGCCATGCAGTGGGAAGTTCAGGGAGAAAATAGATGTAGAAAAAGGAAAGCATAGGCGCACACATCTGGCATGTACAGTTATACAGATGGCATGCACTGCAACTGGCAGCACCCCCAACTTCCTCCCTTCACAGTCTTGGGGAAGAGCAACGGGAGTTAAAGCACCAGTGTGGAATGAAAGAAAGGCAGTGATGAGAGTACATGTGGAGTATTCAAGTGTAAACTGGTTGATGCAGTGATGTCGAAAGAGGTGGTGATGTAGAGTGAAGGGGGATCACGAGTGTAACTGCAGGAGGAAGCAAGAAAGCAAATACCGACAGTTCAGGGCTGGTATTTTTTTCAATTCGATTGTTTTCACTCGGCTCGGTTTGTTCAGCTTGATTGTTTTCAACTGCTGTGGGCAGTACTACAGGACTTTTTTTGTCCCCCGTAATATGATAGACTAATTTATGTTATGCAGAATGCAAGTTGCTGTATGTTTGAGGACTCATTGATATTTCGCCGACAAACGTTGATGCCTCTACTGAACAAAGTTAGCTGTAGTTAGCTTGAATGAACTCAAGGCCGGTTCTATGTTGATATTTAAGTGCAGAAATGCTCAGCAACAGAGCAGTTCGTCACTCAAGTCCGAACGAAGTCCTGCTCGGGACATTGGCGAAATGTCCAGCACGAATGACCTAAGGATGTCCGCAGGAGGATAAGAACTGGATGTTGAAATTAGTCCGATAATGATATCCACTGGATGTCCCCAGGACGATGCTCTAGGAAGCTTGGACGTCAGGATCTCCGAGGGAGTTTCAATGCCCATTGGGCTCCTCTGCGCTGTGGCGTAGTTCCGTGTACGCACGTGCTTATATATTCAGTCATTCATTCCTTAATGTTGTCTTTGTTTGGCCTGAATGTATGCGAACAGCATGTATTGAGTGTATCGCCGTACTTTACGAAGTGGTAATGGTACGTACGCAGCTGATGACGTTCCGATCATTATAAGCCGTTATCGCTCTTTAGCGCCTTATTCATCTGCGTCGAACCGTTATGAAGCGTGGCCAAACGTACCCGGGTGGCGGCGATCTGCGATGCCGACAAAGAGTGCCGACTACTGCATGATATAGCTTTGTACTTTGTGTTCTTGCCGCTTACTTCGCATTGAAGAGAGACACGCGGAGAGCGTCTGCTAGTTCAGCAACACAGTGGGAGGAGAGAGGGTATGGCGCTACCTTTATTTTATAGGGGTGCCGGGGGAGAAGTGTGCCCGCCTTGGGAGGAGCGGTTTCTGGTGGCGTTGGCTCGTACGATGACCTTTGGATCCATGTACAGTCTTGGTCAAAAAACTTGAACCCGCTGTTAACGGCCGGGGAGCAGCTGCGCTCCGCTATCGCGGCGCTGCCACCGTCGGCGCACGCCGTTGTTCGCTTGCGCCGAGGATAAAGAGGGCGAGGGAAGCATGTCTCTCACTCTCAAGCGTCGTTTGATAACAGCGCTCGTGAAAAACTTGTACAAGTTTGTATAGGTGTTCTGTGCTAGTACGGCGAGCGCGGCGCAAACGGGACGGTGGCGAAGCGGAAGCCGCACGACCGGCTAGCATGCTGTTTGCAGCGTATGCTCGATGAGCGGGCGGGGGTCTCTGGCGACCGCTGTCAAACGTTCAAATTTCACAATTCCAAGTATCGTAATCATTAGTTATTGTTTTCAGGGACCAAATTAAAGGAACAGCGCTGTGAATAGCCCTGCGCATGCACAGGGGCACGTTGCGAGGATCGTAGCTGAGATCTGACTTCAGCAGCTTAATGATACATTAAATAACGTGCCACAATATATGGCATCTCGAATTTGTAATCATGGATGTCGCAAGTAGCAAATTAATCAAGAAAGCACGAGCTTCAGGGTGGCACCAGCGTCTCTCGACGAAATCACAGGGGCTAGCATGCCTTCAAGGCATTGTGTGTGGCTTGGTCTCTGGTTGCCCCGAGCAATTGCAGCTTACCCATGTGCTTGACTGTAAACTAGCCAAGGTCTCTAGTTGAAAGTACGCTACGTTTAGCACTTTCTTTTAAACTGCCTGTGAAACCCTCTCTAGTAGAGATGAACTATACCTCAGTAAACTATATCTAAAATACCCCTTCCAGTGAACCCGTGACAGCGGCAGCACCGCCGGTGTGACGCCTTCACTATGAGAGAATCCTATAATCTTGTGGCCCTGGTCTACTTTAGGCGATTCAAACGCGTGATGCCTAATGCAAAGGGGATGAAGCTACACTGGCCTCATGTGTGCATGAAAGTGGGACCTAACGACAATGAGGCAGTATGCAGGAAGATACGAAAAAAGGCGAGGTAGTCGGCATTTTCCAAAATGCCCAGAGAATGGGTCTAACTCAATCGGCTACTGATGCAGGGCAAACATCTTCTAGTCCCGAAAAGTTTTCATAATCTCACTGTGGGTTTAATTCAAAAACTTCAACGCCAAATGCCCTCGTTTGGTCGTTCCATAATGGGGAAGTGCGGTCAACGTATTTCAAATATTACAACGGCGGTTACAGGCCCTTCCCCAAGAAAGCCTTTGTAGTCGAAATTGCTGCGTCTGGTCTTTTCTAAACGAACGATGATTGAATTGCCCGCATATTATAATAAAACCTGGAACAGCGCTAAACAGCACTGAGAGATGTTAGTTTATTTTTTATCTTTTGTTTTCATCGCACTTAGAAACACATTCAAAGTGTTTATCTAAAAGCATAATGCGAGGGCTCTCGCCTTTGAATGTGTAGGATAAAATTGTAATAAATTTCGATAATTAGGAAAATTTTTTACTATAATGCGCTGCATGGAAGCCGGGCAGTTCTGCCCATACGAGCGCATTTGCTCGCACGAATTAAGCGCCGAACCACGGCTGCCACAAGACGACCTCGCAGCTGGCAGAATGAACGTACGTCACACTAGTCTTACACGAGCCCTGTTATCAAAGCATGCTTGAGAGTAAGAGGCATGCTTCCCTCGCTCTTTATCCTCGGCGTACAGTGTTCACTGTACACTGTACCTCGGCGCAAGCGAGCAGCGGCGCGCGCCGGCGGCGGCAGCGCCTCATGGATGGATGGATGGATGATTGAGGCTCAACCCCTTGAATCAGGCGGCGGCGGCGCGCGCCACCTAGCCTTTAATGGTTCTATATGCATGCATACCTATGTATTTACTCCTTTACTTTTGCGTTGATATTATCCACCATTCAGATAGTCTCCGTTTAGTTATTTCTACCTGTTCAAAGTCTATTCTACTTTCATTGTCTTTAAAACCCAAAGCTTTGAATAGTTCCCCGTTAGATTCAACTGCAGGGTGGAGTTGTTTACAAGCAAGTATCAGGTGTTCAGCCGTTTCCTCCTCCTCTCCACACGCCTCGCACACCAAATCTATCTCCAGGTATCTGGCTCGGTACGTTTTAGTCCGCAGTACACCTGTCCTGGCTTCAAACAACAATGAGCTTCCCTTAGAGTTATCGTAAATATTTTCTTTGGCTATTTCTTGCTTAAACGTCCTGTATGTCTCCAATGCCGATTTGGTTTGCATCTCTGTACTCCACATACCCCTCTCTGTCTCCTTAACCTTTTTCTTGACAGATGATTCCTTACTTGTCCCCCCGCTACTGCCCAAGTATTTGCTTGTCAATTTTCTAGTTCGCTTCCTCCACCTCGTGTCAACATTCCTCGTGTATAAGTAACTGAAAACCTTCCTAGCCCACCGAATTTCCCCCATTTTTCTCAATCGCTCCTCAAATGCTATCTTGCTACTAGCCTCTCTGCCCTCGAAAGAAGACCATCCCAGATCCCCCTGCACTCCAAGATTTGGTGTCTTGCCATGTGCTCCCAGAGCGAGCCTACCCATACCACGTTGCCTAATTTCCAACTGTTGCCGGGTCTCTGTTCTAATACATAGAACTGCATTGGCAAAAGTCAGGCCTGGTACCATTACCCCCTTCCATATCCCTCGTACTACTTCGTACCTATTGTAGTTCCACAGTGCCCTACTCTTCATAATCGCTGCATTTCTGTTACCTTTAGTCGTTAGATATTTTTCGTACTCTGTCAGATACTCAATGGCATTATTTATCCACACCCCAAGGTACTTGTATTTATCGACTATCTCTAGCGTGGCCTCCTGTATCTTATGCTCGCCGCAAATGTTATCATTAAAAATCATGACTGTTGATTTTTCTTTGCTAAACTTCAAGCCTAATCTGTCTCCTTCTGTACCACATATGTCCATTAATTCCTGCAGATCTTCTGCATATTAATTGTCAGCCATTAATACAATATCATCCGCGTACATCAGTCCTGGTAATGACTGTTCAATCAATTTTCCTTGTTTGAAAAATGATAGGTTGAAGCCGAGTCCGTTTTGCTGTATTTTGGCCTCAAAACCTTGTAGGTACAGCATAAACATCAGAGGTGACAATGGGCACCCCTGCCTAAGCCCCCGCCGAAACATTACAGGCTCCGAAACCTGCGCCCCGCAATAGCGGAGCGCAGCCGTTCCCCGACCGTTCACAGCGGGTTCAAGTTTTTTGACCAAGACTGTACCTTCGTTCAGAGTGCAAAACGTTTTTTTTGTGTGTGTGTGTGTGGAAGAGTTATAAATTTGCAAAGTTGTAATTTTTTTTAATTTTCTTACAGTCACACATCCAATTCGATCCAATCCAATTCGATCCAAACGTGCAGTCATGGTAGCATGGAGGAAGCATGGTAGCGATGTTTCCTTCCTCCATGTGTGGCATTAATTTTGTTCTCCGGTAAAAGAAGCGGCTTTCAAGCGCATGCTTTCATTGGAGGTATAAACAAGCTTAGACGTGTCTATTAAGTGCAGTAATGGCCACTCTGGCCGCATTGCTGAAGAGCTTTCGGGCTTTCGGGCGTTTGGAGCCGGCGATGTCTCGTTCTGTTCGGCTTCGCCCGCTGGATACTGCGAAGAGTTTGGAAGAAAAGATGCAAGGTAAGTATGGCTGAGTCTTCTCATTTAATGCATATTTAGAAGAAACATTTGCTTCCTGAAATTAGAGTTATCTCCTGATGCTATAAACGAGCACGTTCTTCTTTCGCTGTGTGAATATGGATCTCCATATCTTGCTATATTTTACATCATTCCAGCGCCTTGTGGTGGTCAGAACACTCGAACGTTGTGAAAAGAACACTAAGGTTTTATTACCACCCTGGCGTGCCAGTGCCGTTTGTACCATAAGCTCCATAATTATGTGAGCGCAACTACTTCCGCGAGCCAGGCAGTAGCTCTTCTGTAGCACCTTCACACTCCTCATACCCGCAGATTGGCCTGGAAACTTTTTACGTAGACAGTGCATTGTATGCCGTCTGTTTAGCCCATCTTTTACTCCTGTCGCTGCTTCGTCTGCGGGTTTCATGCAGGACGTAGTTAAGCTGAGTTTGCCGTGTAGGACAGGAAAGAGCCGTCCATATTACTGCTCGCCGCGGTAGCCAATCATTGCGGTAGCTCAGTGGCTATGATCATTGCTATGGCGTTGCGCTGCTGTGCCTGAGGTCGCGGGCTCGATTCCCGGCCTATGCGGCCACGTTTCTGTGGAGCGAAACGAAAAACCGCTTGTGTTCTTGGATTTATGCGCGTTAAAGAAACTGCGTGCCTCATCATCATACTGTGGTTCTTGCGCGTAAAACCCCAGAATTACTGCCTTGAAAAGAAATGCAATAGCTGGGCCGGGAGCAGATATGAGAACGCGGAATGGTGTAAGCAAACACATTCAATTTAACGAAATTTTGGTGAGGCAGACACTACAGTTGGTGGGATGTTGCCATTTTATATAATTTCATCTGTGTGACAGTGTCAGTGACAATTGTTCAAGAACCAGTGATGCTTTAGAACCCAAATGCTTTTCTGGGGGAAGATAAAGTTGGCCGTTCTTCAGTTCATTTATTCTCTTATCAGTTATGTTGCAGTCAGTAAAAACTGTGCATGTTGCTGGTATATCTGTGTAAGACAATTTTGCATGTGCCTTTAACAGCAGTTTGGTGCCAAGGCATAATTTCATGAGTGCCCTTTAGTGTCTACTTCACCTTGCTGAATCTCAATGTAACCATTTTATAAAATTTTTGTGTGCAGGTATATTAATGCCTGGCATTAACCATGTGCATTGTGGCCAATATTACCCAACCTAGAGAATTGTATGGTTACCTAAGGTCTCTGATTTGGCTGCACTTTTTTCACCAGTTGAAGGTGTGCAGCACTTTCACCCCAGATTACATAGTACATTGCATGCTGCCCGCACTTCTCTCTTCAATTTAGTGTTGTGCAGGGGTCAATTTGGCACTGACTTGCATGTAATGAATTAAAATGTCACTAATTACTTGTAATTTTCTCCTAGGTTTGTAATTTAACAATTAAATTGAGTCAGTGATGCTCACTGTAAGTCAATTACTTTTTTTGGTAACCAATTACATGTAACCATCAACTTTATCAATGAGACGAGCTTTAACAGGCAGTGTAGCTTTGAGCACTTGAACTTAGTGAAAACTACAGTAGGGTGCCTGCAGTCATGCCATGCAGCAGCCTCGCTGATGCGCATGTTCAGGCAGGCAAACCCTGGTGCCCAGTATCCTCATCTTAATGCTAGGTACATGGCTTGTATTGTTGGCACCACATTCTACATGCATAGGCAGTCTCACTGCGCTTGCTCCAAACCCATTCGTATCCATCATTAGCGTATTTAATTGAAATCTATCCGCACAAATTCCCTGATGCCACCTGCACTTCTTGCGGGCAGACTGCTATGTTAGCACATACGCTCTGGGAGTGCGGGTCGCTCGCCCCGACTTATAGCAAGACTGAGTGGACTGCGCTTCTGCATAGCACAAGCCTTCAAGACCAAATCCTGGCCCTCCAGCACACCCACGTCAGGGCTGGTAGGCTAGTCCTGCCGGTACCCACGTGGGAATAGCCTGGTGGCGCGAGGCAACCTCCGCGTCTGCACTGGACTTTAATAAAGTTGTACTAACTCACTCAAAACGGTTTCGCATTTCTGTGCGGCACAAACGCCACCACGTCAGGACAGTCATGCTCAGTGACTTTGGTGCCAAAAAAACGTGCACTCGCCAAGAATAAAAGAAAAATAAAGAACAGATGTTTTGGGCCACGTACGCGCACCTTGATGGTGATCAAGGGGCCCGTACGGGGTTCGGAACATTGGCACCAATATGTTTCCTTGCCAGACGAGTTTCCATTGGACACTTGACTATGTTCAGTGACTAGATTTTGCTTTTTCTTAATGTCATTGGATAGTTCCCGACCTTTATCTGGTAATTTTTCCAACTGGTGTTCGTATTTTCCAACACCGCCCCTCCTTCTAGCACGCGCATTGAGCAAAATTTTAATTCCGGTGCTGATGTCCTCTGAGAAAATCGGGGAAGGTGGCCGCCAAAATTTTTTAAAAGCAATGGTTAGTGAAGATAATGTATGAAGGGTTGCAGAGGATGCACTGGAAGAGCCAGGCCAGCTCATTTTATTTACTGTGTTTGTGCTGTGCTAGAAAAAGTTGGAAGGAAAGTAATGTAAAAGTAATTACTTTTTGATAATTGCTCAACTGCTTTTGTGGGGTAGTAATTGGTCACTGTAATGAATCACACTTTAATGGAATAATTGTAATTGTAATCAGTTGGTTTTCTCTGTAACGTGTACAAGACTGGTTCAGCACTAGCTCACAGTTCTACTGCACTCGCTACTTTAAATGTGCAGGTGTTATGCGAACACTTTGTAGTAGACATGGCACAGTGTTAGTTTATTAGTGGTGTGCATATGAAAATGTCTCCTGCTTCGGTTACAACACTCAGCCTAGCTGGCACAAAGAGAGCTACAATTTCAATCCTTGGGATCGTTGTCAGCAGAGGTTGGTGAGGGCTTTTAACATGCTGAATTTCTTTCAATCTGATGGCTTTTCCTTGTGATACACTTTCTGATGGGGGAAAAACATCCACAGCCACCACTTTGTTGCCACTGTCGAGCATGATCTTGCGAGAGGTTATTGCGAGAGGATCTTGTGAGAGGTTAATTCAAGTGCTCAATTGCAAAGTGACTATCCTTTGCAATTGAGCACTTGAATTTGTCTGAAAAGGCTCAACTGGTTGTGGCAGATGACAGAGCTGGTTTGTTACTGCACTTTTCTGTACATTCTATAGGATCTGCAATGCGCACAGGTGTTGCACTGCACTTGCATGGCCCTATGAGCGCACTCTTGAGAACTGGTTCAGAATGTGTAGCCAAATCAATAGGCATTTAACACATCAGTGTTAGGAGTATCAAAGCGGAAAAGAGTATGTGTGGGAAGGTGGTTACATGGTGAGGTAGAGAGGGGATGGTAGAGCTTAGGTGTGTGTGTGTGCATGCGTGTTTGTGTCATAGTGCAGGTGGTCTGTTCCAAACCACTGTCAGTTGAACTTAGCTCCTCGAAGAGGCAGGACATGTGTCGAGTGAGCCCCTGAACAACATTTTGCAATGCGGTGAATGCGGTTTAAATCATGGATTCGGGACCTGATGGAAGTGCAACGTAATGCTAATAGATTTCTCTCGCATTTACCAGTAAATTGCCACTGAATCTTTATAGTTTGTGCGTACTGTACAGATCCACAGAGAATATATTTTACACCAAAGCTGTATATGGCTAGCCAGTTCGTCCGTCCGTCTGTTGGTCGCTTGTACGCCAGAAACTCCTCCGGTGCAACCCCATGCACAATCACGAAGAAAAAAAAAAAGGAGAGAAAGATAGGCGCGCGATTAGCTAACACCACCTAGGTAGCACAAGGCCTGTTTACTCCGATCCATGACATCACGCTACCTGGCCCGAAATTTCCATTGACAAGGCTGGCCTGATGAAAATGGTGACGTCAAAATCACTGTTACCTACTCAGGAGCATCCCTATTAGATTCTGTGGCAGTTGGGCCAGGGGGCCAGGAAACATGATGTCATGGATCGGAGTGAAAAGGTTTTGTGCTATCTAGGTGGTGTTGGAGTAGCTGGACCAGTAGTGACGTTGTTGCTCTCTGTTGCAACCGAGCACACACACAGCAGTTTCTCTCCGGCTTCGAAATTGGTAGGCCGTGCGTTGTATATACTCCTTAGGAGTAGGCAGCTTTTGGTCAGCAACACCGCGTCTACGCCGTGCTGTTGCTGTAGCCCGGGCACAAGAACAGTATGCAGTTGTTGCTTGCAGCTGAGCGCACGGAGAAACTGCATATCAAGGATCCGGCAGCCTACCAAGCTGTCATTTAATGAACTGTTGGTATTAACCCAGTGACAAACGCCAGGGCTGCATGTTTCAGCTTCGCCTGTTAACCATCTGTTTGAGTGCTTGGGCAGTGATATATGTATGTATATTTTTTTCATATTAAAGGACTGAGTTCATGGAGCAAAGCTTTCCTTATTTTTGGGTACTGTGACCGGCAGGTAATTTTTATAAACCACATTAATGTAGAAACAGATATGTGAATACAGGCCTATATTGTTATGTTGCTGCTCAAGACTTGTGATGTTCTGACTTTCTGAGCACTGTTGCTATGGTAGTTTCTGTTTGTTGCTTGTGAATATAACACATTTATTTCTAATAGTCATGAATAACTTACCTGCAAAGTCCTATTAGTCACAGGCTTCTTATTGCTTGGTTTTGTAACCATCCACTCATTTAGTCTACCTCTGGGTGTCCTGTTGTATGACAGTGTTGCACAACTTTGAATGGTGTTTGCTGTATTTTACATGTTACAGGAGGTGTAACGTTTCTGCTAAAGACTTATCATCCTCCTTGTTCCTCCACACCAAAGATTAGGATTTGTCAGTTCCAGCTCTGGCTGACTGTCTTTTTTTTGAACAAAGTCTCTACTGCAGCAAATAAAGAATATTTTGTCCAGATACATCAATATTTTTGTGTGCAAATTTCATGCCCTAAAATTTACAGATTTCTCCTGCGCTTTCTATAGCTTTCCCACGCTACTGAAGCATTTAGCAGCTGTGAGGCTTCCTACTTCCTTGTTTGGCGCTCAGTGTGCATCGGAGGAAACGAGCTTGCGTTGCTTTGCACTATGCATTTGACTACATTGTGACCTTGAGTGATTGACATAACACCTGGTGAGATTCACGTTGGATTATTTGTGTGACAATCAGTCAGTTGGCTTCTTAGAAATCCCACCGGTGATGGGGGCGAAATGCGAAAACACCCGTGTGCTTAGATTTAGGTGCACGTTAAAGAACCCCAGGTGGTCAAAATTTCCGGAGTCCTCCACTACGGCGTGCCTCATAATCAGAAAGTGGTTTTGGCACGTAAAAACCCCAAATATTATTAGAAATCCCACCGGCAGCAGGTAAAGGATTAGAGACATCAAAATTGCAGTTGTGCTCTTCTCTTACATTTATATTTATAGAATGTAACCATTTACGTTTGAATTTTGGTATAGTTAGCACTTATACCTTTGTCACATGGATGATGACAATAAATATCTACAGCCTTCGATATCTTAATGCCATTAGTATTCCTGGAGCCGTATGCATATTTGTAGATATGCAAATATGCACATGCATATATATGTAATATGCACATACTGCTTATGCATATTTGTGATTTAATGCCATGAGGATAATATATGCATTCTACATAAGTTAATTTGTGAACAAAATGTTCAAAGAGAAACTATTTACTGGTTATAGGTGCAAACAGTATCACTAAAAGCATTAATAGGTAAATTTAAAGTATAGTTTACTTTCTCAAAAGTTTTCTGTCTAAAGGCATGCTTGTAAACTGCCCTTGAATTCGCAGGTCATGTGTTGCAGCAATATGACAGCTTTATTTTTGAGGATGTCAAACTGGAAAGTATAATTAGTATGATCTGCGATATGTAAAAAGTTACTTCCCTTATAAGATGGTCACAACAAATGTAACACAACTGTAAAGAACAAGACTACGGATCTGGGACAGCCTACTGAATTGTGGAATCTTGGATACTGCTACTGACATTGCTTTAGGGCCATTAAGCTTGCCAAAGCCACACAGGAATTAAAAGTTATATTAAGTGCTTGTGCATTAATAGGAAGTTTTTGATTTTGCGCACCCAAATTTTGGGGACGCACACCACCAGCTTTACAAAAAAGTGCAAGAAGGTATACAAATAAAAGCAAAAGGCATATGAAGGAATGCAAGTGGGACATGGCACTTTGGGTACCCAAAGCTGTTTGGGCATGCAAAATGTCAATCTCTCTAATGTTTCACGCCATTGGTGCTATGCCACAGACATAGTCAATGGCATTAAAACAATGCCACTTGTGGTATAGTACGTTCTTACGACTCATTTTGCTATTGAATGTATACTTTTGCTGCCAATGGTAGCAGTTATAACAGTGCTTTTAAAATGGGTTTATGAAGTGAACTGAAATAACTGTGCATAAAATTACCTTAACCTTTTTTTAGGGGCATTTTTTATAATTTATTGTGATGGCCTAACATGCGCACTGCATTCACTGCAGCTTTCATCATTGCAACATTTAATGCCAATAAAAATGCACATCTAGCATCAACTTCACATGCAGTTGCCTCAAGAAATTTAAGGCCCTGGACTCTGAACGACATTAACCTTGCCCATTGGCATGGCTATTTGTATGGCAGCACATGGCGGGCCACATGGAGTTATGGGACACTAAAGGGAAACACTGAATGAATTTAGATTGACAAAGTATTCTTGAGAAACTCTGCTTTCATTGAATTTTCATTAGCGGGTTGATTATTAGATAATATAATGGCGGTCAAAGTTTCATTTTTGAATTTTGCAAGGAAACCCCGGTGCCGGTATGTCAGTGTCTCGTTACAGATTAAAAAGCATATTTTCGCATTTTGGTGGTTGTGGTTCAGTAAAAGTTATTCAAACTTCCCAAGTTCAGTCTTTGGCTTTTTAGAATACAGTGTAGTCCATTTCTACCGAAAAAAATTTAACTAGGCCCAAGCAAACAGCTTCAAAATCCATGACGTCATGGCAAGCTGGTGTGAGAATTTTATGATGGTGGCTGTGCCACTCTTAGCCGAATCTTTACCAAATCCTCCTTCAACGGCCCTGCCTGTACCTAAAAGCATCTCCAACATTCCTCACTCCCTCGTTCGTCCAATCACACTGCGGTGTGCGCAGTGTGCGCACAACGGGGCTCCAGGGTGACGCTATCTGGAGTTCCAATACGTCGAGGCTGTTGCCACAAATCCTTTGCAGTGCAACGAGTCTCTTGTCTCACAACCTCACAAGACACAATTTTCCCCGAAGAAAACACTTCCATGCTCGGTTGGGGCATCTGGTCCGTTTGCGGAATGTCTCAGCATGGTGCGGTTCAGCGGTGAGGGGTTGACTTCAAAGCTATGGCACTGCTTCTGCAAACCGACTGGCGGAATCCCCGACGCAGTCAGCTCGCTTACGCACTCTTCGTAAACTGTGGCTCCCCCACCCCGGATGATTGTAACTTTCCGCCGCCATATTGGTGTCGAGTCACGCGTCTCTTTTGACCACCCCACGTGACCCTTACATGCAGCTGCCCGCACAAACAACGCTGAACTCGACTGTGTCCCTTTATGATATTAGTTGCTTACTGCAATTTAATATCCATATGAAACAGGTGTTTGATTGTGGGATTTTGTCTTTAGGTGAATTGTGTGGCTGCCGATAGCTTTCTGTCACATGTAACTTTACTTGCAAGCTCTTGAGGCCAGGCAACATAGGCAGTTAAATTATTTTAGGGTATCATATTGAAGTATAGTGTATAAAGTAATTGACCTAACTTATGGCTTGTCACTTATTGTTTCACATTTGAAAAGTTTGTGTTGTGTGTTATGTGCTGACCACTCTTTCATTTTTTGGCATGCAGCTCTAAATGCAAAAGATCCAGTATTTGAAGAACGAGTAAACATCGGTTTCAAGTTCACATCACAGAACATTAATAAACAAGAATGGAAAAAGCAGCAAAAAGTGCTTCAGGAAAACAAGAACAATTATGAGCTGGCTGAAAAATCACGTAGTGGGACTCGTAAGTACTGTTTGGTTATAAGTAGCAGTTCAACTAAATTATATGTGCTGACTTCTGGCTAACATTTTGTATTCAAATTATTTCAGTGAAAATACAGTATGAAGAAGCCAGGAAAGATTGGAGGAGTGCCCATGCACCAAAGCATGTAAAAGAGCTTGCAGACCACTATGGTGTCTTCAGAGACCTTTACGAGTTTGGATTTTTCCATCCTGTTGTTCCCATGGATATCTTATATGAGCAGAATGCAGAGTATTTCAGTCCTGTGTATTATGGCAACATCATTCTTCCTTCCGAGGTAAGTAGTTCCAGTCTTGAAACTTCAATTATTTATTGTAACTTCATCACTGATCAACAGGCAGAGAGAACTCCGTTGTGAACTGTATAAACATGTAAATAAACATGTCTTTCTGAACTCTTAAACATGTTGCACGACATTGTTTAACCATTTGAATGAGCCACTGTAAAGAATGAACTAACAACTTCAGATATTGTCATTGTTGTGCCTTTCCCCTGAGAGTACTCTTTCAGTTTGCACCACTTCGAGACCCTTCCCCTGAGAACAATTCAGTGTCATTCCACTCTATGAAGGTGGATGACCAGCAAAGCTGCGTATGTACTAGGCCCCTCAATGGCGAACTGTCCATTGCTGTGTGTCAAACGCCATATGCACATAAATGGAAGGCTGAGGCGTGACTAGCCACACCTCCACGATGTTGAGCCTCGGAAGATGATGAGGTACCGGGTGGTATACATACCCATGCATTTTTGAAAAGCATGGCACGACAACTTTTACTAATGAATCCCGGCGCGTAGAACAGACACGCACCTCATCGCACTCCGAGGGCACACACTGCTTCACCGCAGCCGAGGTGATTGTGCGTTGGTCGATGTCCTGTAGTCCAGTAATGGTTGTGAGGTCACTCAAAAACCACAAGCGGTCAAACACAACACAGGCTACACAAAATTTGTTTGTTCCCCACAAATTCCCTCTGAAACCTGGGCGTTGCAGTGGTGAAACATTCCAAGTTCATAGGATCGGGGCCACGTGAGCGGTTCACATTTCTTTCTGTCTCGTGGTCCTGGTGGGCGGCATGCTTACGGGATTGCCATCATGAGAGAGTGGAAAGAAAGGAAAGGAGATACGCAAGCACTTGGAATGCCGACAGAGAGAGGGTGGTGCGAATGTAGACATGGCTGACACAGGTCAAAGTGTAATATCTGTTCCTATCAGCTTCATATCTGATACGGGTTGTATTTGGACCTAAGATATTAAACTTACTTTGCAAGTTGGTGGTGGAGTACTTAAAGCCTGCTTCACCTCTGCCACGGGGTGGCACGGTGTTGCACTATCTTTGGGATTGGCCCACGTATGGGGAGAAATTCTTGACACATGCAATTTTTTCCAGCACCTAGCCATATACAGCTTTGCTGTAAAAACTTACCTGTAGGCATCATGCGACAGTTTTTATGCAATAAGCCGTAAGTAAAATAGGCATTTCATGAGTGCTATCTTGAACCTGCTGCTTGACAGTGTTCAAAGGTATACTAACGAGAAATATTAAATTCAGCTGGATTGGTAAATTATACTTGTAGAACTAAGGTCAACCTTACTATTAGTGGGTCCTTGGTAAACCAGAAAATTTAAAAAATAATGACTTGTCTGGATCCCAGCACACGCCGGCATTGTCCACCTGCACCTCACCAATCTCCATGAGGTTACACACTTCGTAGCACGAGGACTAGTCAACCCTGCTGGAGACGGTGCAGGTGTACCCGCAGGACGTGACCGCCTTACAAGATACAACGACCTTGTGAAGTCAATTTTATCTCGCAAGAACTTTCCCCACCCCTCACCGCAAGTTAAACAGAGCACAGGCAACCACCCTTCGCCTGTTACAGACCAATACATACCCCTCCCTCGCACGCTATCACATCATATTGGCCTCGAGCTCCACCACTGGAAAAGCTGGCGCCACCGTCGGCGTGACGTGATAGGAGGGATCACGTGGACATAGTGGCCGCGTCGGCTGCTTCGGGCGCGCCGAAGCGAGCTGAAAACGAGAGTTTAAATTCCCTCGTACGCCGCGGTCCTCATTTAGTGGCGAGATTTTCCCACTTCGAGTGTCTCCTTTACAACGCTTGAAAGCACTACAATAGGTAGTGGCTGCCTTTGAAGGCGCGCAACATGGTAGGCTACTGCTCGGTGCCGCAATGCCGGACGCACGCAACGGAGCACGGTGCCAGCCTTAGTCACACGTAGCCGCAGGACAAGAAGCTGTGTGAAGCTTGGCTCGCGAAACATAAAACCGGCAAACAGTCATCGGCTAGAACTCGGGTGTGCAGCAAGCACAGACGCGAGGAAGATTTCTGCTACGGCGCCCGGTCTGCGATGTTCTGAAAACGCGCACTGAGACGCTCGCCCGAGTCCGCTGCCCGACTAATGCCATGACGGTTTGGTCTATGAACTTGTCGATGCTATAGAAACTGGCAAGTTCAGTGGAGCGGAAAGGCAGCGGTAAGAAGCACATTTAAAAAAAGCATGGCATATGGTCATGTTTGTGTTATGAATTAATGCACTGGATTATAAAAAAGGAGCAACGCTGAGAACACCGATAAACATACAGTGCGACGCAGCTCGAGAAATAGTATTGAAAGGTCAAAGAATTTAGAAGAAAAAAAAAAGGTTGAATCATCGCGACGGCACATCACAGTCCCGTAGGCGTAGAAGTCTCTACAATGAAATTATTTTTGAACAGCTCTGATAGCGCCCACGCAACAATGGTTGCTTGTATACTGTCAAATGCTCATATTCTGCGGCCTAAAGCTCATGGCACGGTGCGAAAACGCACGCGCGGAGAAAGCGGAACAGTGCGCGGACAAGCAAGCAGACGCGCAGTCGGTCGCTGCGAATCTGCGCGATCGCTGCATTGAGGCTTCATTCTATTACGCTCCATTTAGTTAGACAAACACTATAAGAACATATTTCAGATAGTTTGCTCTCAGCGTTTACCTACCTTTCACGCAAGAAGTCGGTTCGGGAGACTCCATCGCGGCGACCGCGCGCAGTGGCGTTCACTGTACGTATTCGGTAAGGAGATAGCGTCTGTAAACGATTGTGTGCTTTCAGTTTGCCCAAGATTATTATTTAGACAGTAAGAAACTTCTCTCGTTTCGAAAGTACTTACAGTAATGTCCGGGAGAGCTCGCGCGTGTTGTTTTCAGTGAGCGCTGACAGCAAAACCTATGAGGAGCGCGCCACGTGATCCCTCATACTACGCCAGCGAGGCGCTTCCGATAGATGGCGACTCCGTAACTCCTCGCCGCCAATACCCCGACATCTACCCAAGCCAGACGTGCAAGATCTGTAAAACTCAATCAGCAACACTCCCCCACATGCTATGGGAGTGCAAACATCAACATCCAGACCTTAATCCCATGACCCTTTCAATGAGATGGCATGCCGCCCTGCGCAGCTCCCATCTCGACGACCGACTCTGGGCGACCCAGCAGGCCTACGAAGCGGCGAAGAGGCAAGACCTCGACGTCCCATCGTAGGAGGCCTATGCCCAGCTGACTAAACTGCTGGTTCTCATTAAAGTTCACTCTCTCTCTCTCTCTCTTGCCAGTGCCACCTTGAACTTCCCGCTCTTGCTCCAAGTGATGTCATGGATTTTGACCGTGCTTGCTTGGGACAAGCTAATTGTTTAGTAACAAACTATGATAGCATTACATTTTAAGGGTATCAGAAATTGAATCCAACTAGTTACGAGAATTTTTGCCGAACAAGAAAACAACACTTAAATGGTAAATAATGCACTAAAATTCGTGATGTTACCTTGATGTACTGGTAGTGCAGTTTGAGCGCGAAGTGGGAATAGGAAAACCTTAATCTTCATTTTCTACACTTCTAAGCAATCCTTTTCTCAAAAATAAGTCACCAGCGACCACTTCATCAGTCTAAAGTGGTTTGGTGTTGTGCTTTGGCATCCCTTTAAAGGGTCTCGCTACACATTTTCTTCAAAACTGAGCAAACTGGAGTGAGTGTGATGCCCCTTAGTAAAAATATTCCCACATAAATTTGTGTTCAGGACCTAATAGTAAGAAAGTAGGTACCAATATTTCAGTATCAAATCTTGAAAAAAAAATCAAGAGATGCTTGTAGATCAACACTGTAAAAGGGCCACTTATTTCTTGTTGCAGGCTGTAAAGGCCCCTACTGTTTTGTTTGATTCGGAGCCTGACACCCTTTGGACTTTAGTCTTGACAAGCCTGGATTCTCATTTACTAGAGAATGACAAAGAATATCTGCATTGGTTTATGTAAGTATATAGTGGCAACTCCTTCTGCTGAATGTTGCCACTGTGCTTATCTGCTAAAGCCAGGAATACAGTTGGCAAAGATTGTTTTGTGTAGCATTGTGCCCTGTGAAGCCCCATAAAAGGTATAAAAGTTTGCATTGCTTGTCATTGTAGCAGGGTTCCCGATTTCCTGCACTACACTCTGGCAACATGCATACCTGTGCAGTCTTCACAGGGGAGTAAACTAAAAGAGCACTAACTCGCCTGATAAGGTGGTAAAACTAATGTCTTCCAGATATTAGCTTTGTGGAGCAACACAGATGATGTGGAAATTTATTACACCAGTAGTTGCCATCCAGTGCACCCACTGTGCTTACTTAAATGCTGGCAACATTGTGGGCTCCCAGGTGTGCCAATGGTCCTGTTGTGCTGCTTCCCAGCTGCAATACATTTCTGTGACATGTTTCACTTAAGGCCATTCCAGTTCAATATATTGGCATGATCCAGCTGTCCAACAAGCTCTGTTCTTTCTCGCGCAATGGTTATTTTTAATTTCTGTCCTGGATGAACGGTGGTGCACATAGTTCGTGTTGAGCTATTTGCCTGCATTGACAATCATTTTTTATAGTTTCTGCACAATTTTTAGGTGAGTAACACCTTGACTTGCATGTCCAATACAATTATACAATTGCAGTATACAATACAGTTGCAATAAAGAATAATTGCATACGCTTATACAATTAAATTCAACTAAATATGCGATTTTATGGTAAGTCAGTACTTCAAATGAAGCACTCTTTGTCGCTGTGTAGAGAAGGGTCATTGTCTTATGGATCTGATTTCACAGTACTTTTCTGAGGCCTTCTGCTTACCAGCAGGGCTGAAGTTGGTTCTTGTGTATTTAGACCTGAGCAAGATCCAGCCAATCAGTTGCCGGCCAATTTCCCGGCCCTCGCGTGGACCGAAAAAATTGAGCAGTCTAAAAAATTCGTACAGAAAAAAAAAAAGTTAGGTTTGAAAAAATCTCTAATAATGCCCTGCCTCATACTATGCTTGGAGGCAATCAGGCTTGCTTGGATTTGCGCAAGAGTGACGTCATGTCCGCATACAGTCGACAAGAGCGGCAACGCATTGGCCATCTCTGCCAACAGAGTTTGCCATGGAGATTGAAGAAACAAGCCATGTTTCTTCGCACCACTTGGCTCTCGTGAAGGCGCAGGAGGTGGTGTTGATCACACAAATGCGAAGCCGCACAAACACAAAGATGCGATGTCTCCAAGACACACCTCAGGAAATATAGCAAACGAAACTTTAGAGGGGGGGGGGGGGCAAGAAAAAAGTCTGATTCCACATTAAGTGATTATGACAACAGTGCTGACCGAAAAAAGAAGTGCCATCCCCTGGAGCATTTTGTCACCCAAGGGAGGCCATAGTCTCCAAGACCAGAGGATGGTGCACACTCTCTATTCGTCACTCTCTATTCGTCACTCTCTATTCGTCACTCTCTATTGACAGCCTGCGGCTCCCATTCATGGAAGCTTTAGAGTGGACCACTGGAAACCAAGCCAGTGGAAAATCAAACATGGTGGTCTTTAAGATTGGATAGTGTGGCTAGGAACAAGCAATTTAGTCCGAAAAATCGAACTTTGGCGCTTAAGTTAGGTTGAACAATCAGTCACGAAAATGCATTAGATCTAGGGGAACCCTGACAGTGCACTTAGAAGTATGGAATATCCATCAAGTCCAAATTTTTTGTCTGAAAAATCCACCGACCTATGTATGGGCTTGTTTGCCTGCATGTACAGGGTGCTGCATATTTTGCTCTGTATGGTCGAAAAAAGTTTTTTTTAATTATATATAGAGAGAGAGAGGTTGTACACCACTTAAAGACAAACTCCTAGCACTCCTCGGACAGGAATGCTTTAACAACAAGGGTGTAAGTTCTTGCATTGCTGAAACAACAATGTTTAATCTCTCACGAAGGCTTTTCATGGCTAAGGCAAGCCGCCACTTCGCATCAAATTATGCTGTCGTCCTTATGCTATCTTTAAATATGATACCTGTTAAAAAAACTAAAATTTCATTAAAGAGTTGGTGCATTTACGTAATGTCTGTCGATGACCTAGCTGGTACTTGACTTGTACCTAGACTTGTTGCATCCCAGGTAACAGTGGAGATCACCGTTGTTATCCAGCCAGATCTTCTAGTGAGTGGTACGGCCACGGCTATGCATGGAAGAGAGCGGACACTATTTTGCAAGTCTCCTATCACTCAGTTGCACTTTTGCCGTTGTGCACATGCTATATTATTCTAGATTTAAAAATACAGGAACAAAGCTTTGTGCTAGAACTTCGATAGTATATGATGCTAGGTTCACTCACCTTCGGTGACCTGCTGTCCGACTTGTTTGAACAGATGTTTAAAAGTAACTTGCAATCATGGTATTGTAGTCATGACGCGACGCTTATTGTTATTTCACCACACTTGGGCATTGACGAGGCACACAGTCCGAAGCAGCGCGACTTCCTATTTAGAAGCCTCTGTGAAAATTACGGCATCCGTAGTTCACATCAAAATAAGGGCCAGTAGCTCGGAGAGATTTGAAAGTGTAGTGTCTCCTGACACCCGTCTATTGTTTAGTTAGGATGGGCTCTGCACAGCAAGCAGTACATGTTACGACGGACTAGGTGAGCCTCAGCTGGGCAACTGGCCACGGCCGTCTGGTGTTGAGCTAGCAAGCAGTGATTAGATGCTCTCCCTATGTCCATAATTATCCGCCAACTTTGTTCTTGATGACATTTATGCGCTTGCCCCCCCTCCTCGTTTTCATCACCCCACTCACCTTCCTAAAATTCTTTTCCGTTAGTCACTGTCACTCTTCAACATTCACTTGGTTGTTGAGCGGCGTGACGGCCACTACCATTACTATATTTCTGTTTTTGTCAAAGTCTTCGAAGGACTTCGAAGATGCAAGCTGCTGCCGCGATGATGGAATTATAAGCTTGTGTTGCCGCCTACCGGCAGCTACAGAAAGCAGCCAATTAGGGAGGTTTGCCGCGTGTTGTCCGCTCCTGAAACATACGACTGCCCTCCCTGAAACGCTGTCTGCAGCTGCCGGCAGCAGCCCGCATCCCCATAAGTACAGGCAAATTTGCATTTTTTCCTTAAAAACCAGGTAATCAACTGTGGCAAGTGTTTGTTACACTGAGCAATGTGGACTCCAACATGCTATCTTTCTGCGTAATTTCAGCAAGAACAGTGCAATGGTGAGCCCAAAACATTTCTTCAAACATACGCAGCTAAATATGCAGCACTCTGTATTCAGCCTGCTTAGTCCACGACGCTGCACCACCCCTACCCCAAACTGGTGTCCGGCCATGTAAAATGTGTGTGTAGGATATGCATGGCATATACTAGCAGGGTGATGATTGTTAGAAGTGTGTAATTTATTGTTAGGTTTTAAATATTTGCATCGCTGCAGATCGCAGGGGCACTACTTTTCAAGTTTGGAGCCACCTATGACCATTTTACGTAGAATGGGCGAGTGATGTCACTCGGCCAAGTGATCTGATAGGCTTCCTATGTGACATATTGGCAATACATGAAGCATGCTCCACCATTAAGCTTATTTTTAACCGCATAGTTATTTGTGTCCCTTTAAATATAAGTACACAAATGCAATAAATGTAGAGGTTTCTTCAAAACAATCGCACATCTTCCCCTGAGAATGTGGATTTTCTGCTATGGCTGTTGTTTGTACATGTGCATTTGCATACACATGCAAGGAAAAGAGTGGAATAAAGAGTTTCTTCCTAAACTCTGGGGTTTGTGGAAGCTTTGAGAGGCTACACAGAGGAAGGTGAGGGGAGACAAAACATGCGACATATCATCATCATCATCAGCTTATTTTATGTCCACTGTAGGATGAAGGCCTCTCCCTGCGATCTCCAATTACCCCTGTCCTGTGTTAACCGATTCCAGGTAGCGCCCGCGAATTTTCTAATATTATCGCCCCATCTAGTCTTCTGCCGTCTTCAACTGCGGCTATACCCGTTTTCTCTGATCCAAACCACTCTCTTTGTCTTTTAGTATGCCTAGAATTCTTCGTACTCCTCTCCTCTCTCTTCAATGCCATGTGGGCAGCTGGTTATATTCAGTATTTTTGAAAGAAGCAATTGTATTTCCTATACTTAAGCAAGGCGAGCACATGGCTTTAGCTAGCATTCACAGACCAATATCTTTGACAAGTTGTGTGTGCATTATGCAAAATAGAAGTGAGGCGTGCAGACAGGACACAAGAGTAGAGAAGTGGACAACACGAACGCTATTTGAAAAAATGGGGAACCAGCGCCTTATGCATTTTTTTGGAAGACAACA
Organism: Dermacentor variabilis; assembly: GCF_050947875.1. Taxonomy (NCBI): domain Eukaryota; kingdom Metazoa; phylum Arthropoda; class Arachnida; order Ixodida; family Ixodidae; genus Dermacentor; species Dermacentor variabilis. Next base: position 265,295,833 of record NC_134568.1, on the reverse strand, counting down.
AAACACGAGATACTCTCCAATGCGGCTTCATCGAAGGGAGGTTGATGATAGACCATCTTGTCTGCATTGGGGATTCCTTCATACAAAGTTCTTTCTTTCAGTATTTCTTGATTTAGAAAAAGCATGACACTGCATGGCGCTTCAGGATTCTCGGAGATATTTGCGCCATAGGTGTCCATGGTAGCATGCTAAATACAATCAAAAGCTACCTGTTGAACCGTACCTTCCGCATAATGGTTGGCCAGGCTTTGTCCAGGTCTTTCACCCAAGAGACTGGTGTTTTGCAAGGCGGCGTTAACCGTACACTTTTCATTGTGAAAATGAATTCTGTGCGCACAGGTATTCTACATACAGTCGAATCTCAATAATTTGAACTCGAAGGGGCCCGAAAATTTGTTTGAATTGAAAGAAGGACCTGTTCTTGAAGTATTTGTGCGCCATAGCACGAACGGCGCGAGTTGTGAAATATTGTGGCGCACAAGCACCACAGTGAGCGAGGACCACAAAACTGCCCACGCTGACCAACGCTTGCTTCCCAATAATAGACAGTTTAGTATAGCGTAGGCTATACCATTGCGTACGCTAAAAAATAGCGGGTCGTCACTGCGCATGCGCTGAACGCTAAACGAAACAGCTGGTATAGCGGGCGTACGCAACGCAAACGAGTTAGCGTTAGCGTTTTTGCGTGGTTTGGGGAGTTTGCGGGAAACATGGCGGCGGTCCCGGCTGCCCGCTTCGAATTAAATTTGGCATTGCTTTTGTACAATGCACTTCGTTCGTAGCAAATGACTATGTAAACGGCTTTCGCTTAGTCTCAGGCCGCTTCGACGACAGAGTATTATGGATAACCTCGTGGTGTTTTAGAGATCGCGTCTCGTTTCGAACGAGTCGAAGCCTAACGAAAGAAACAGTAGAAATGTCAGCGCCACCTATCGCTACAGGCGCGAAATAGCCGCAATGACGGCATATGGCCTCTGAGATCCGAAGATATTGCCGGTAAACTAAAATTGTAGAAAACGTGCGCTGCTTAGCATACGCTATATTATAGCGTACGCTAAACTAAAACTGTCTAATGGCAGAAAACAAAACTTCAAGGAGTGGGCTAAGCTGGCGCCGCCAGCTCTGGCGCGGAGGCTGTCGAAAATGAGGGAGTTGAAAGGGAAGGCGAGGGGAGCGTAATTGCGAGGAAGGAAATGGATTTGTTTTCCAGCCAGCTTGTTGGATGGCGCTAATTACCTCTGCCACCGAAGCAGCGGAGTTGCTTCCCCTGCTTCCCTCTACATGCTCGTGTGTTCTTTCTTTCGTTTGTTGATAGATCGCCGCTATGTTTACCTTCTTCGTCCTGCTTGCTTAATGCGAATCATGTCTTACCAAGAGGACAAAGTCGTTGCTGCTGATCACAATCCCAAACAGAAGGGTGTGCTCCCTTCTCTTGCGGCGTCGCTGCGTTCAAAAGACCTGGAGAATGAGGCACTGGGTACGGAGGTACTGAGGCCTTCGCATCCTTGTATTCAGGGTATGGTTCGTCTTACAAAATCGGATGTGGCCCATTGTCTTCAACAACCTTTCCATCGGGACATCTCGGTTGAGACATGTCATTGTATAAAAACATGCCCTAACGAGTCCAACCAACCCAACCAAAACAAGCGCGAGCGAGAGCTGACTCGAGCAGACGATAGTGCTAAACAAGCAGTCCGGCTGAACCAGACGCAAGCATGAATAGAGCAGTCGTGTCGGTCGTGATACCAGTTTCTTGCATGTACGTCACTGTAAGGGCCACTCTTATTCGTCTCCTCCACTCGCAGCGAGCCACGAAAAATTGGCCCAGGATCTATCCCTCCCGCGGCGCATGTTTTGCCACTAGTGTGACTGGGGCATTATGGTGCAACGCAGAAACGGCGACCTTGCCATTTAAGAGAGGGTAAAATTTCTGCCACTTTTTTTCACGCACGGCGTTGAGGGGTTTCATGTAAGCTTTTCCTCTATGGAAGTGTCAGAGCAGTGCTGGCCACGTGATTTGGTGCGCTGCTGAGAGCATTGTCGGAGCTTGGTATGTTCAGATTAACCGTCGCAAATGCTTGTGCGTACGAATTACAGGGCGTTCTCACCCATTGGAATACACAACTTTGATAGGACCACAGTGTCAGTTCGAATAAACCGGAAGTTCGAATTAAGTGTGTTCGTATTAACGAGATTCAACAGTACTATGTTATACTCTGTAGGTGTAGATGACATGCAGATTTGCTTTAAATCATGCAATCTTGCTATTTGCAAATGACGTGTCCAGCCTGGCCTGGCAGTCATTGACTTTGGGACCCTCGTCTGCATACTATTTGTTGTTTACTTATTGTTTTTGGAATGACGAATAAACTGAAACTGAACTGAAAAAAAAAAGTAATGTGGCTAAATGGGCTCATGAAAACAATTTTAGTTTGAACCTACAGGAATGTGTACTTCTAATAAACAAAGAGAGGAATTATTTCATGCGCTACTATTTAGCTTTCTGGAAGTAGTCTACCTGTAAGTAAAGAACACTGATTTCTTTGCATCATTTTAGACTCAAAACTTACTTTCATTCCCCATATTAAATACTTGAAGGTTAAGTGTGTTAGGGCAATGAACCTATTGAAGCTTCTCTCAGATACATGGGGCATTGACAGGAAATGCCTCATGAACCTGCACAATTAAGAGCCTTATAGGATCATGATTTCACTACCGCGCTGTAGTTTATAACTCTGCTACACAGAGTGTGTGGAAGATGCTAGACTGATTCACCATCTACGTATCTGACTAGTGACCGGTGCATTCAGAACAAGCCCGATACACAGCCTCTATATAGAGTCAAATGAGTGGTCACTGCATTTTCAAAGGGCATAATAAAAGTTATATATACTTCCTGAAAGTCAGTTCTAACTGTGGACACTCGCATTGTTCTATCATAAACAATACATCTGCCACACTATTTCGCAACTGACCCTCAGTGAGAGATTCTTTCTCACTTTGTGTGAGGAGGCCGAGTGAAGAAATGGGTGTTGCACTTCTGAAACATCGCCTAATGCTTCAAGTACAGATGCTGGTTGAATGTGACACATTTTGTCAAGGTAACAAAGTATTCCCCTAAGGCACACATTTGAGTGCACTTTCTAGAAGTGCAGGCGAAGTCTCGTGACCAGAGTATTACACTGACACGTTTAGGTCACATGCCAATGTGTCCCATGCAGCACTAGGGCCATCTTTCTCTGAAACAGACATTCAGCACACTGAAATAAGTATATTTACAACTGAGGCTTATGCAGTACTGTCATTAGTGAAACATATCAAGAAAACAAAGTTAGAAAAAGCCATATTTACTGATGCTATAAGTGTGGTTGAATATCTAATGTTGCTCTGTAAATGTAAAAATTCTGTATTAAATGATCTTTGTGCACTCCTCTGTACTACATACATTTCTAACGAGTATGTAACAATATGCTGGGTGCCAGGACACGGAGGCATTGATGGCAATGTGCTAGCAGACGAAACCGCCTCATCCACGTTTCCATTTCTTCCATAGCTATATCCACCATAGACTTAAAGCCCCTCATTTATAAGAAACTAAGAGGCTATTGGCAATGCTTGTGGGATGCCAAAACTTCTTATAAACTCCATCTAATCATGCCACAGTTAGGAATTTCGTCACCCACAATAATATCATAATAAACCAGTGTCTCCTTCTGTTGCCTGGGTATAGAGTTCACACATGGCACACACAATTACTTACTCACTGGCGGCAAACTTCCTCTATATGGTAGATGTGGTGAAAGGCTGACCATCGACCACACCTTTGTGGAGCGTAGGAAAGCAGAAACTGAATGGAAAAAGCACCTTCTGCAAGCCTATCGACACCATATCACCTTGCGTATGGCATTACTTCTAGGCCCAGAACTGTTGTTTGATATGAAGACAGTTCTAAATTTCTTAAATGATGTCTTGCTACATGTTATTAGCCCAGGAGTATCGTAGCGTGTTCTCTCACCAGAGGGTGCTGCTGCGATACTAGTTTTATAGAGCACATGCCTCTGGGCTCTTGTGAGGCGGTAGCGCTACTGGTACTTGCTCATCATAGCATATCAAGGCTCTGCAGACATACATATTATAGTCGTACCACACCTTACTCTCATGTTATTTTAATACCTATTTATTTTATGCACTTTACAGCGACTGATTTTTAGGCCCTTTTACAGCCATATTACATCTACCTATTGCACTTCATCTTTCCATCTCATTGACGACTCATTGACAACACATCACCACTTGCATAGCACTCGGCCATAAATGGCCCTTGTGCCACTAAACAGCACACATCATCATCATGACAGTGCAGTCGGAAATCATTCTCCGTGCTTCTGATCTACATGTACTGCAGTTTTACTGGTTACTTCTTGCTTCCTGTAGTTAAAGGATGATCACCCTCAGCCACATGAAGCATGTCATTCTGCCACTGCTCACCTTGAAGTTCATTGTTTAGGTTCCCTCATTTTTTTGCAAGTCCGCAGGCCTTGTTCAGTATAATTTCAACTGATGCAGCTCAGTGCATCTTACTGATAGCCTTCAGCTCTTTGTGCTGCCATCTCTAATAGCGGATGTGTACTTCGTACATGTCGAAGTGCCTTCCTGGTGCACTGCTGCCATTCTCCAAAGCATACTGAACACTTTGTGCTTGAAGGTGGTGGTGTAGCTTGCATTGTGGTGGTGTGGCTTGCTATTGCAACACGCGCCAGTGTTGTCTGGTCACTTCAAGCACTTGTCAACATGACGAATGGCTTGATTGAACTGACAAAGAAAAAAATGAAGGAATGCCAGCTTTCTGTAGATGGCACTACGAAACATGCAGCATCTGTGGTTGGCCATTATCGTCATTTAACAAGCCCGCACATAGTAAACAGAGTACTCTTCATACCACCAATTCTAACTTTATTCTCTTCTGCTCCACTGTGGATTCTGTCTTGTCTTCAACTGCCCGAGCACACTTCACATCAGTCAAAATTGAAATCAGGCCACCACTCACAGTGCCAAGTTGATAGCGTGGTCATTATGCGAGTAAAAAAATATCCATTTGAGTGACTAATTAACCCTTTCAGTGTCTTTTTTTTTTTTTTTTGTCGGAGGCGTTGCATCCCTAGCGTTTTTTTTTTCATAAATATTACAAAAACGAACACTACAGTTTATTTTTAGTTGTGCAGAAATAAAAAAAAATGACATCAATAATGGCAGTTGCTCTTTCGTTGCGGTCCCCACATTCCTATCTGACAAAAAGAATGTCAAAAGGAACATGGTGGGACAGACATGGAGAAGCGTACTGGTACATCAGTGACGCTGAAAAAGTTAAGGGTGTGCATTCATTATGTGAGTAAATGCAGTAGACTTTTGTTAATTTGATTCCGATTAATTAGATTTTTTGGTTATTTCATGCCCGACCAAAAGACCTGGCCAGTACCTATGCATTTCAATGGGCCCAAGCTTTCGTTATTTCGCTCCTAAAATTAGCTTTAACTGGATAATTCAGACTTGACCAGGCATAAAGTACTTGGCTGACCCCTATGGTGACCCCCAGTTACGACACCTTTAGCGACAGTATCTGTCTCAGTGGAGCTTAGAGGACAGTGAATGCATTGAACCCATGTGAAATCTCCCATCGAAAACTGCTATTTTCAGCCTTCCTTAGAAAGGTTTTCAAGCATAAACCGTAGCTCACACTGTCTGATTAAGGTACTTATGTGATTGTAGCACTCAAATTTTTTTTTTCAAAAAAATTGGCCGGAAAATTGTCTGTGCGGTGCAGTGGAATCCAAAACCACCTTTGCGGCATTTGTATGCTTTACCGCGTAACACAAATGTACTGCGGCGAAGCTGACTTAAGAAAACCATTTGTCATTGTGCAACGCATATTAGACACTTGCCATAGGTGAAAAGTTTTCATTTTTCCAGGAGGGGGGCTGGGGCTCGACCAGCTTTCCGAGCCACATGCGTGTGTGTGTGTGTGTGTGTACACACACACACACACACACACTCATGGTACATACATGTATACATATGTAATCTTGCATACACATGGAGTTCGGAAAGCTAGTTGGGTTCCAGCCTCCCCCCGACTCCCGGAACAATAAAAGCTTTCCTCTTATAGCAAGTGTGTGTGTGTGTGTGTGTCTATACACATACACACATACTTGGCTATCACTGATACTGCAGCCTCTTCTACTCTTCTTTTTTTTCTGTGAGTCCGAGTTTAAGCACTGCTGCACATGACTGCTGTTGATTCCGATTTCGAGTGAATCCGGCTTGGCCTCATTTTGGTTACTGAGTGAATTATACAGGGTGCTCCAACTATCATGCACTAAGATTTTAAAATAGAGCAGTAGCGTTACTCCAGCTGCCAGTAATCTTTTGTTACTGAGATTTGTTTTGGTAATTGCAATAATTATCTAACTCAAAGTACTGTCCTAATTATCAGTGTCAATGGAACATTTATCGACACCCTCTAATAGCATCTAACTGCGGTGCTTTCAGTTATGTACTAATTGCGTGCAATTTTTTCTGACTGGCAAAGAAACCCCACAAAATATGTGACAGCGCTCCCACCCACATCTCAAAGCAGTGCCCTCAAATAAGCTGATTGAAAGCAACTGCATTGCCTGTCGCAAACCCGAAGAGACAGCCCATCACCTTGATAATGGTACGGAAGGAGCACCAACAGCAGGTCTTGCATTTCGCAGCTATTCCTTCCTCTCATTTCTACGGCACACTTATTATCAGTCTCTCAAGGCCGACTGATCACACTGATAACGAAAGTTTCTTGATAATGTGGCTGAAGCGTCACTCTGACCAAGCATGAAATGCGAAAAGCAATGTAATAGGCGTAGAATGTTTTGAAATCCCAGCTCTACTTGCACCACATCAAAAGAGTGCACGCGCCTATATTTCGCACCAGAAACTTGCTTTGGACCAAAGCCAAATTAAAGTGACAGTTTTATTTTTTATGAAAGTGTATGCATGCTGAAAAAACAAGTTTGTGGCACAAAATAAAAGCGAAACAAACAGACTGAGAAGCGACCCGCGTGTAGAGAAAAGGCAGAATGATGCGTTCATTAAAGAAAATATACTACTTCTAAATAAGCTGAGGTGGCTATCAGGATGCCTGCAAAAAAAAAAATAATAATTGTTCCCTTATTACCTATGAATTCGTAAGCCCTGCTGAACACCAGCTGGTGCCTAGAGGACGTGTTCAAATAGGTCTCCTTCTGCAGCCTCGCAGTACTGAGCCCGCTTTATCGCATCTTCAGTGGCTTTCTAGATGACTGATGCTAGAATCCTATGGCAGGCATCCGTTACCCTTGCCTTGAGCTAATCTGATGTCAGTCTTGATCATGTAAGCGCAATCTTCCACATAACCCCAAAGAAAAAAATCGAGTGGAGAGAGGTCAGGTGACCTAGCCAGCCAATGGACAGGCCCGTGCTTTCCAATCTACTACGCATGAAAAGGAGCATCCAGCCAGTTTCATGCTCAGCTGCTCCCCATCTTGCTGATGCCACAGATGTGGACGACGCGACAGTGGAACTTCGCTGAGAAACTCATCAACCAATCCTTCAAGGATTTCGTCCATGTAACGCTGTCCAGTCATTTTGTGATCTAAGGTGGGACAGATTATAGCACTGGCATGAATTCTTCAGCTCACATTGTATGACCACTGGCACTAGTGCCGATTGGGCTTTATCCAGTGTGGATTGGAGTCACTTCAATAGCGTGCATTATGCAAATTTACCTGGGCGTTTCTACAAAAATTGGCTTGATCTGTGCACATGATGTTGCTTAAAAAGGCAGGCGACTCATTGGCTTTTGTGAGGAACCGATTCAGTAAATCAAGACGATTTTGTAGGTCCTTATCTTTCAAGCCTTGGTGCAGGTTAAGGTGGCACGGGTGAAAGGTCAAGTCATTTAGAATCCTCCAAACCGATGACTTGGAAATTGGCACCTTGGCGACCACACCCCACACGCTAGCATGAAGGTTTGAGGCCATAAATGCTAGATCATCCGTGCGTAGGCTAAGACTCAAAGATGGAGTCCTCCGCCGCTGTCTCTAGAAGCTGCTGTTTTGTCTCAGGTTTTCATAATTTCTGATGATAGTGGCATTTGGTCTACCACCGCACATCCATGACTGATATATATTTGCGGCCTTGCTCTTGTTGCCATTTGTAGCTCCCAAGGCAAGGATCATGTTTTCCATCTGCTCATTAGAGAAAGACATGGCGACTTGGACGAAACAAAATATTCCTTCAAACATTTGCACTATGTTGTCAGTTCGCTTTTGTGGTGATAGGTTTTATGGCAAAAAAAAAAAAAAAACATCCATGCACTTTATCTACACTAAGACAACAGCTATTGCAGCTTGTTTCCAACTAACACCAAAGGCAACGTGTTACTTTGGCAGGGGCACAGCAGATATGGCACTGGCTTAATTACAATGTGTTTCTTTTATTTCGTTTTGGCTAACTCAGAGGGAGCCTGTTTGAGGGCACTGCTTTATGATGGTGGGAGTGCAGTCGCATGGTATTCTTCATATTTGACAGGGTCTATTTATGAATTGTAAAAAATTAGTACGCGATTAGTATGTCGCTGAAAATACCTCAATTAGATGTTCCTTAACTGTGCCTACAAATGCCTCATTGACACTCCATATAATTTAGGGTAGTACTTACAATGACCTAATTAAATATCAGTAACGAAAAAATTACTGGCAGCTATTCCACTGTACTGGAAACAATATGCATTATATTGCTACGGAACAGTATTTGCGATCACGAAGAGGTGAGCAGTGGGAAGACTACGACGATGATTAGAGGGTAGCATGGGCCGTTGCCTCTTGGCCAAGTGCGGTGTATTTCCCTGTGAATATACTTGTATATAGCTTTTCGTCTGTGTCTTCCTACATAACATATCTGGTGGAGGTGGATGTTCCCTGTACCTTGTCACGGAGCTTCGCAGTGGACGGTACGTCGAGCCTTCCTTCATGGCTCCTGGAGACAACTCAACTCCGCCGGCTCCAACACCTGCTGTCACTTCGATGACCTACATCACTCTCCCCGCTCCCCGTGATCCTGGCGTATTCTCGGGCAAACATGGGGAAGACGTCGAGGACTGGATTAGCCTGTACGAACACGTCAGCCGCAATAACCGGTGGGACCCTACTATCATGCAGTTATAAAAAAGCGCTGCCGCCTGGAACTCGCTAAAAGCCGACGTATTGACCAGCGGTTTGCCCATCTGCCCAACACCCCAGCGACATCTTCCTGTGCCGACGCTCCTCGTCCCAACAACACTGGTGATGCTACCAGGATCGTCCGGCGTGAGATCGAGGCCGCCTATCCGGCTGCCTTCAACTCCAGCCCCACCAACGCACCTGCAGTCGCAGTTTCCCTGATCCAGGCAGTTGTCCACCAGGAGTTCGAAAACATGGGTCTTCACAACATCTGCTCGGTCCATTGCCCTGATACCCACCCGGCTTCTTCGATTCTGCCTCGTCCCGCATCTTCTTACTCACCACGTTTCCGCAACCCATCTGAATGGCGCACTGCTGACGACAAGCCCATTTGTTTTCACTGCCATCGAATCGGGCACATTTCTCGGCACTGCCGCAGTCACTGGAGTTCCCCGACCTGGTCTACTTATACTGCTTACTCTCGCCCCCCAGGTGGCCCTTCTTGTCCCTATGCCGCATGCTCCGATAATGCCGCCACTGATTCTCCTGCGCCGAACCGCCCCTATTCTTGTTCGCCTTCATTCCAACGATGACAATCTCGCTCTCCCCAGCCCCGTCGCTCCTATTCGCCGACTCCCTTCGGACGCCGCTCCCAGCCGGAAAACTAGACGATGCAGCACCTCAAGGTGACGCTGCATTGCTTCCTATGATGCCAAATCCTCTACTGACGTTGTCCACTCATGTGAACCTTCTCGACGTGCAAGTCGACGGTGTTTCTGTGTCTGCTCTTATAGACACTGGGGTGCATTTGTCGGTAATGAGTGCTGACCTTCGTAACCGGCTGAAGAAAATAATCACATCCGCCACGACGCCTGTTGTCCGTGACGTCGATGGCGGAACAGCCCCCGTAATTGGTATGTGCGCTGCCCGCGTCTCCTTTGCCGATCGCTCCACTATCGTGCTATTCACAGTCATCACGCACTGTCCCCACGACATCACCCTCGGCTTAGACTTCCTCTCCGCACATTCTGCTCTCATCAATTGTTCTGCCAGTGCTCTCTGCCTTGATCTGCCTGCTCTGGATTCCGCAGAACCACACCCCAGTTGCCTTAGTTCCGTCGACCTCGTTCGCTTGCCACCTTCGGCACTAACTTACGTTGACTTAGTGTCATCCCCACCCATCCCAGACAGTCACTACATCGCGGCTTCTGTGCAAGACGTCCTCCTTACAAATGGGATCACAGTACCTCATACAGTTTTATCTATTACAGCGAATTGCGTCTGCCTGCCAGTGGTCAATCTTGGCTTGACGACAAAGTACTGCCACGCGGAATGTCTCTGGCCCAGCTTTGCTCATTCGAGGATCACTCGGTAGCATCTATTGCAGTAGATGACAATTCAGCCGATCCTCCTCTACCATCGCAGTCGGCAACTTGTACCATCGCCGACTTACAGAAAATGATTGCGCCCGAGATGCCGTTCGAGCACGCTCGTGCGCTCTACCGCGTTCTGTTTTCCTACCACAATATTTTTTACTTTAACGATCGTCCTTTGGCCCAAATTACAGCTGTTAAACATCGCATTAATACCGGCGATGCCCCCCCTATTCATCGCCGCCCGTATCGAGTGTCACCGGCTGAGCGTCAAGTTATTCACGCAGAAGTTTGCAAATACTGTTCCGTAGCAATATTTTCTTTGAGTAGTGCTTGCAAGTGATGATGTTTCCGTCCCTAATAAATGTTATAAATTATTAGAAATGTTTTTTTTTTCATGGGTTGTTAGCATTGTTTACTGGAAGAAGCAATACTGAGACACATATCATTCATGTGCATTTCACACGACATTGATAAAAGACTCTGCCGAAGGGGTCACTGCAGTCTGTAGGTTTTTATCAGGGTCACAAAAAGCATGCAAAGCAATTTGGAGCTAGATGAACATAAACATATTCATTCTCTAGGCATAGGCTATCCATACCTTTAGAAATAATTGTTAATTGGCTACCTCCTTTCAAAAATATAATGAAGTTTGTCCTGTGTATATATTTAAATATTGTGTATGTGCATTGTGCTAACAGTGTAAATTTAAAATAATGAAGTGAGAAAACAGGGATGAGGCAGCTGCCGCTGGTGCTTCTTATGCGCTTATACTCTTATTGTCACTGTCAGGATTTGCAGAAATGAAGCAAAAGTATGAATTAAAAGCCATCCAAATCCGCGGCAACAATGATGTCGCAAGTTATTAGCCACAATAAAAGTTTAAGTGAAAAGGTCGAGGCAAGTGAAAAGAAACCTGAAATGATGTTGAAAAAGCTCTGGTAATGACACGTTAGTTTTCTAATTTGGACACAAAGTGGGTGTATACTTCATTCATGAGAATGTTAGTATTGGGGCATATAATGTCCAATGAATCAGCAGTGTGTTTTGATGTTGTCTCTGCATCTTCTTTAATTTGACCCGCCGGATAATTCAATCGATTTCGTCGGTCTCGTCAGCGTCGAATTAATGGAAGTCGACTGCAGCAGTGTTGAATAAGTGATTTTATCATTGGTTAAACAGTTTGATTGCTTTTTTCGCCATGTCTGTTTTACATTTCCACTGCTCATTTCCTACTTATGTATGCTGGTAGTGGGAATTAAAAAAATACATTTGACTGACATTTTATTTGTGCCAAATTGGCCATTTCGGCCATCCAGCACTGTTCCAGTGTCTAGTGTGTTCCATCAGAAAAATAACTGCCCACTGTTGCTGTATTGTGTAGCCTCAAAAAACTTGCCGGCTTGTCATTAAACTTGTCATAAAAAAAAGTCACAGTTTTGCCCGAAAGGCGAAACACCGATTACAATAGAAAATTAGTATATAGCTATACGAAGTAAGGATAGTAATTTTATCAGCTGTGTAAACTTGTAAACATTAGCTTACTAACTAAATTAACAATGATATGATGTGTAAGCGCAACTGAACGAGGACATAGGAAGAAACAGATACACAGAGACAGTACTCTCCATGTGTGTGTGTTTCTTTCTACGTCCTTGTTCAGTTGCGCTTACACATTCTATCATGGATTCAAACGAACTAGCCCATCAAGGTGTTTTAATTAAATTAACAAACACGGTGTCACATGCGGACAGGTAAGCATGAACTTATCTCGCTTGATGAGTGCGAAAAATATAAAAATGCTGGAGTGAGGAATTGGGGCAGCAGCAGCGATTGAATTGACATTCTTGCATCTCTTGCTTCAACGCGAACGAAACGTCGAAAGCACACCACCATACGAAGCTACCGGTACTACGCGCACTCTGCAAACATAGCAGATCGCTTTGAAGATGAGGCCCACGTGGGTGCGCACTTTGGCCACGTCACAGATCGCTTTCAATATACAGTTCCCGCATGGCCGCGCCGTAAGCAGCAGGCACTGGATAAGAACCCCTGCCTCCCTCGTCTCACCCCTGTGCCTCACGCGTGTGGCAGGAGAGGGCCCACCTTCTTCGCTTGCACATGCCAGATTGAGTCGTGTTCGCCGCTCACCCTCGCATGCTTTCACTTGCACATACAGCATACGGCGCGCGGCCACGATTTTATCGCCTTTGGACTTTACATGGAACCTCACAGCAACGCTGAAGGCAGAAATGCACCTGAAGGGTCTATATAATTGCTATCGCAATAATATTTATGTATTAGGCTTCTTGTGGTTGTTACTCATATGTTTTTAAGTACTTAACTACCCCCCTCCACTCAGATGGGGAACTCCAAGGTTGATGCTGGTTGATGTTTAATGGTGAAAGGGTAATGAATAGTGGTGTGCAAATAGTGATATTCCTGGATTGAATAGAAATATTTGATAAAAAAACAACCTTTAAATATCAAATTGAATACTCAATGTTTCTTATTTCTAGAGAAAGAGAAACATAGTTTCTGTGATGTCCATCTGGCGAAAGAAAAAATGTATTTACATGCATGTAATGATGCATGTAATGTCGTTCACAACTAGAGATCCAGCCAACTGAGGAGTTGTAAATGATAACTTTTTCAATTACGCAGTGCACCATGACGACAGCAATGAATTGCCTATATCAAGACAAATTTATGGACTAACTTAAAGACATTGTACACAAGTGGGCTGCTCTGTGCATTCTCTAAGGGAACTGGTGGCTCTCTGCAGTGACTATGTGCATCAGTCTTTCTTCCACAAGTCTCCAATGAGTGTTGTTATTCCTTTTATTCTAACAGAAATGAATATTTGACAACTTCAAATTGTAAATTCTGGAAACTAATGTGAATGGAATAGCAAAGACTATTTGATTCATATCTGAAATAATTATTTGCACACCCCTAGTAATAAAAAAGGCCACTCGTTTGAGACGCTTGTAGAATCATGCTTGCCTTCACGGAGCTTCTATAATCATGCCCTCAATATCCTTTTTTTTCCCTAATCAAGACCTGCGTGAACCATTTTGGCGAGTCAATAGTTACAGAATCTGTGTGCTGTCAAATTCCTTTAATGGCCAAGCCTAAATGTGACAAGTTTCACCTGTGGCATAGTGTTGCTTCTTCCTAGTTAACAATTGTTCATTGACTGACAGAAGCAAGTTTTCTCTTCTATGTCCTGTAACCTCTAACCTTTCTTTTTACTGAGCAGGATGCTTCATTTGTGGAGTGATTGGAATGTAAAATCAAGGTGCAATGTATTCATGTTGCATTATGTGGCCTTGTCCATCCAAAGCTGCAGAGAATGGCAGCTGCTAGAGCACAAGTAAAGCATTGCGCTAATAAAAATGCTGCTGCTTTGCCTGTGGTCATGCAGTGTATTGGTTACACAAGTTTGGTAACCAATGTGTACATCATTTGTGGCTTTTTGCAATACCTCTGCTTTATTATTATTCTTATTAAATTTTATTCTCCAGTGGCAACATCAATGGAAACCACATTACGGCTGGTGAAGTGGTATGCGACTACCTGCAGCCTTTTCTTCCTCGAGGCGCTGGCTATCATCGGTTTGTATTTGTCCTGTACAAACAAGAAAGGTTGATTGACTACTCTAAATGGAAATTACCCACAAATAGGTGAGGGGCTGCCATATTTAGTTGTGACTAAATTATCTTTGTTTTTCCTACCTTTGAGCTATTTGTAGTTATGCAAGCATAATCTCCCACTTTGTTTCCCTGTAGTAAACCCTTAAACCTTTCTGCAGTAGTCTTGATATAGTACCTGCCTTTGATGATAAATCAAAGTATAATGGTCCTTTCCACTGTCTGATTTGAAGGAATTGCCGCATTCTGATGGTGAATGTCTGGTTCTACCAGTAGAAAACCAACTGCTTCTTCAGAGGTTGCCACCCAACTGACTCCAAAAACTGTCCTTTCATTTATATTTAGTATGTGTGTTTGTGATAGTTAAGCCAGTTGTCATAATTTCGGTGTTGCTCCTTCTGCTGTCTATCGGCTTTTCCTTACCATAAAAAAATTTCCCTTTCTTTGAAGAATTTGATAACGATATTTTTTATTAATTACACCAGCATAATCACAGTAACACGCTATACTGGGTGTTTCACGTGGGTGTTTCATGTTTGTGCCAAGGATTTTAAAAATGTGGTTTGCCACAACTGAGTGAAACCAACCAAATATGGTTTGCCGTCATCTGGTGCGCCTTAGAGTATTTTTTTATATTCTGCTTAATTAGTTAAATAACTAAGATGAAGTACGTAAAATCTTTAATATACACTTTGGGCCGATTCAATTTTTTGTGGCAACGCACATGCTGTGTGGTGATGTTTTTTGGCGTTTACCGTGAAATATTAAATAAAGCCACATGACTGTGTTCATGCGCTATTGTATTGCAGCACTCGCAATTGCGGCTTGTGCAAAGGAACTGTGCATTCGGACCATGGCAAAGTGAGCGGCCGGAACTCTAGGCATCGGCTTCACAGTGCGTCAGCATCTTTGGCTGTGGCACACGGAAAGGAAGCGTCGTCGTCTTTGATAAGTGAAAGGCTCAATGAATAGTTGAGAGCACTTGAATACGATAGCGCCTGAGCGCAGTCGCATGGTTTTATTTCGTATTTCATGCGCTTTCTTTAAACGCCGAAAAATATTGCCACACAGCATGTATGTTGCCATAAAGAAATTGGATCGGTCATTTCTGAACCCCCTCTACACAATGAAAATCATTTGGCTCTAAAGTGGATATTAAAACATGTCATCTTAGTTAACCAACTAATTAAGCAGAATATAAGAAATACTTTAAAGAGCACCACATGACGCCAAACCATATGCCATTAATTTCATTGAGCTGCGGCTAATCAATTTATTTAAATCCATGGCACAAGTTACGTAAAACACCCTGCATATCCGTATAAGGCTAAAGAAATGCACTTTGCAAGGATAAAAATTTTAAGAATGCACATTAGGGCATAGTATGCAATCTTGAAAAACATTTTACTGAACAATATGGGAAATGTTTCACAATGTTCTGCTGATAACAGAAAAAAATAATAGCACTATTCTTAAATAAACACCGTTTCTGCTTTTATTATCGACAGTGCATGAAAGTTTCAGTGTTCTAACTCATTAGTGATGCGAGTTACAAAAAAAAATGTTTTATGCATAGTGGGAAATCGCAAAAAAATCACACTCTGCACTGTTGGCAGTGGCAAACCTCTACCATATGTTGTAGAGACATTGAAAATAAGAGATATAATATTGCCTACGTCTTTATGAGATCTGCACAAGAAATCGGTTGGTTGTCAGCAGATGTAAAAGTAAACTCCCCATTGGAAAGCTGATGACAGTCTGGGCTTGCTTTGGGATCTCCATTGTTTGAAATGAGCTCTTTTGATCCGACATGTCTGTAGCCTTACTGCTATTAGTAGCATTCAAATAATCATCTGAAGACACATCAGAATTGCAAGACTGCTGCCATTACAACTGTCTTTGTGGTTCTTTCTGTGTCCTGTGTCACGCTGTTAAATATGCTTGTCAATAAGGTGTACCAGCCAGCCCAATTTCGCACACTGTCAAAAATAAGAACCGCCTACTGAACTGTCTAGTTGTCAAACAGTCACAAGCAAGAATTGGCATTGAGAGGAAGCTTTCGCTCAGGCCTAACTCTGACACAGCCTATTCAAATACATGTAAAACACAAAAGCACTTTTCTGAGATAACCCCTGGACCGATTTTAATTAAATTTGTTGCATTTGAGAGAGAAAGTTCAATTCTAGTGACTGTCAGAAGTGGAATTTCAATTGAGGGCCTGAATTTTGCGAAAATAATTTTCAAAAATTCGGAAGTTCAAAAACAATAGAAGCACAAAGTTTATAAATTAATAGCTCTGCATCAAGAACAGATATCGCGGTTCTGTAAATGGCATCCATTAGACCATCGAAAGTGGACAAAGTCAACATGTCAATTTATATCTTACATGAATTTGTTACGTTGTGTACAAGGGTTCTGCAAAAGCTGTATTTTCATATTACTAAATTTTTTAGGTTCATATGTAACATGTCAATTCTGTCTGCTTTAGATGTACCATTAGATGCAAATCACACAATTGTCATATAATTTTTTGTTGCTGCGTTACAGAGTGATAGTTTTGTTTTCAGAAAATTTTATATTTTTGCCTTTTTTTAATAAAAAATTGGCGACCCAAATAAAAAATTCGGATCCAAAAGTCACTAGATTTTAAGCTTTTCTTTTAAATGCAACAAACTTTTGTTAAATTTGGGGCATGGGTTGCGGACAAAAATGAATTCTGCTTTTACATGTATTTAGATAGGAGTACCCGAGCTAAACTTTCCTCTTAATTGTGTTTTCTGCATTCTGTGTATGTTTACATTTTAGTACTGCCAGCAACTCGGTGCACATTAGATGAATAATGGCTGTGTGCATTGCTTTCAGAGACACCGTTTCTCATAATTCATTGCATTCTCATTCTCCTGTAAAGGGTGCACTGTCACATGCGGATGTGTGCGGTGTTGAAGCACATCACGATAGAAGTAGGTTGTACTATTAGACTGGCAGCTCTGAGAATAAGGGTGTTCAGAGTTCTATTTGCATTTTCAGCTGTTTTTGTGGCATACATAGATGTAGTATTTTGCAGACAAAATAGTTGGTGTGTAATCAACACACCATTCTTGCTTGTTTCGAAATGGCCAAGTCTTGTGAGGGCCCTGTATAAATATTCTCTTCATGTATCACCATTTCACATATTTGCTCTAAATATGTTCAAAGACTGGTATTGTAAATGTCTTTGTAATGCATTGAGAAACTATATTTGTGTACTTAGTTTTTCTCTGTATTGCTCTTCCACAGTACAAGTCTGAAGGAAAGGACATTTAAAACGTATGACTTCTACAAGGAGTTTGAAAGCGTGTTGACGCCTGCTGGACTAGCATTCTTTCAATGCACTTGGGAAGATAGTCTGGTGGATTTTTTCCACAAAACTTTGAGTAAGTGTAGATATTTGGGTGCTGCTGTATGTCAGCCTGGAACCTTTCCTGGAATTAATCCAAAATGTTTGCAGCAGCGCCTTTGCAAACTTGTGAATGCTTCCGGCAGTTTTTTTTTTTTATGGTAACAAGATAGTTCGAAATTGCTATGCAGTTGCTAACATTTTATTTTATTTTGCACATTGGTAAGCTCGTTGGAATGCATTAATGCGCAGGTTTACAGGGGAATTCGGGCAACACAAACATTGTTACTAGTAGAATGCTGTCTTGGTATGTGACCCATTGCTGACTAATTCTGGACATGCTATGCTTTCTTTTGTGTTCCTAGGTGTTTTCCTTCTGTTGCCATTATGTTGTTTTGACCCTCCTCTGCTGAAAGTACATGAACTTGAACTGTGGGTGTTTATTATGCACCTTTATCATCTTAAAAGTAGAACATTTTCTTTTTATTGAGCCTAGAGCTTGTTTTGCCCATAATATTGACACGTGTACTTCTTTATCTTTATTGGGCGACCACTTCTCACCACCTAACAAATGTTATCGCACAGCGCAGGACGCGCCTGCATGTAAAAGAAGTTTCTGGAATGTTATCGATGGTTCCATCTGCTGTCTGTGACCGAACCTTGCATAACCTGATTGCATGTGTTCGCGACGCGAATAATGTAGAACTTTGTGGAAGGTACGCAGCACTCGCCTACCCCGCACCTCCACCAGATGTCACGTGGTAGTGACGTTAAAGAACACAGCAGCAATACTGTGAAAGACAAAACTAGCTTTTATTGGGCGAACCTGTGCCCACAAAGACAGGCTACACTTACAGCACGATAGCGGCGAACATAGTCGGCGATCATCAAAAATCTTATCTGCGGGTCAAGCGCGTCGGCTTTTATACATCCGTTGTCGAATGTTCCAGAGTAATCGCTGGGACCCGCATGCCTTCCACAAAGTCCTACATTATTCGCGTCTCGAACACATGTGATCAGATTATACAAGGTTCAGTCACAGACAGCAGATGGAACCATCGATAACATTCCAGAAACTTCTTTTACATGCAGGCGCGTCCTGCGCTGTGTGATAACATTTGTTAGGTGGTGAGAAGTGGTCGCCCAATAAAGATAAAGAAGTACACATGTCAATATCTCAGTTTTTTGTCTCAGATTTTGCCAGGAACCTGGCATCTATTGCTAATATTGGAGTTAAAACCAAATTTTAAAAAATTGCCATGGACCTATGGAGACAGCGAGATTTGAACCACTTTTCCAGTGGCCTTCACAGGTGTATATATTATTTGTGCTGCTGTGTGATTAATGGCATCTGCTAATGGCAACTATAGCTCGACACATGCAACACAGCCTGAGAGATGTACACGTTTTAAAGGCAAAAGCATTTAGCAGATGTACATAGAAAACCTGCAGATTGTCATGAAGTGTAGGTGCCTGGTGAGAAAGACATTACTTGCTGGTATCTTGATATTGCCTGAAGAGTGAAAAGCTTTTGTGTTGAAAAGCCATTTCACAAAACATGATTGTGAATGTTAAGGTATCAGTGACGAATGTGATCATCGTGCAACAAGTTAACCGTGCAAGGTGCTGTGCAATGCACCAGAAATCTGCACCTGAAAACCAACTTATATTGTGAAGCAAAAGAATGTGTTGCGTGTTGCACAAGGATGCTCAAACACAGAAAAAAAATATTTTGCTGCTTCATTTAACTCTTTCCCTACCATGGGGAAAGCAGTTGTTTCTTGTAGGCTACGCCAGATTTTTTTCCTGAGAAACCACTGTACTCAATATCTAGTGTAATACATAAACAAAAAGCAAAATGAGTGCACTTTTCACACATAAAAGTTAACGAGATGTATGTCATAAAAAATATAAATTGCCATAATCAAGTTTGTGGGATAAAATTGAACAAAGTTTGTGAAGGCATGCTTGTATCTCATAAGAAAATTATGTAACAAAATTATGAGATATAACAAAAGGTATTGTCTTCTAATTGGCACTATGTAAAAAAAAATCAAAATTTGTTGTTAAACAGATATTCCACTACAAAAATTTAAGTGCAAGCACTACAGTTTGGCATGCCGAAACATGTGCAGTGTGTCTGTGAGCTGCGTGGAAGGTCTCGAAAGCGGCATTTCAAACCATCATTAATGCGCTAACGATGCCCAATGGGCGCGGTAGGGGAAGCGTTAAGAATTCCAAATTTAGTGCAGGATGTCTAATAGCGAGTGATTTTCTCTGCCTTTCTGGATGAATTAGAGTGGTGCCTAGCATGTGCAGTATCAACAAACAAGTGTGGAAGAGTGACCAAATTTAGAAGTGTCTAGCCACTGTTACTGCATAAGAGTTTTTACCATCTAGTCTGAATTTGGGCTTTTTTACGTTTCAGTTTAGTACCTATTGAAAAAAAAAGAATAATTTTTTTATCTACATCTTTAAATTTAATAGACACTAAAGACAGTTAGTCAATAAACAGATACTGATAGAGTATATTAAAGGTCGCGGCCACTCCCGACATCCTATGGCACCATGACTGGCCGGCCTAAATAAACCGTGGGTATGGCGGCTACGTCTTCCAGCCACCTCCCACAGAAGCTTTCTCTGCCTTTTTCCCTAGGTGTGGCGTTTGGCTTCGTTTCTTCACCAAGTAGTTGCTCAAAAAAGAAACTAAAGTACATGTCTGGTGATTGGTTTCAGACCTGGTTCCCTCAGTGCAAGCAGCCCGGTGCTCTACCCATTAGGCTATTGATCACATCTAGAAAGGCCAAATAGCACACTTACCAGCTTCAATCCAGCACTTGAGACGCTTG
The DNA here is from genome assembly GCF_050947875.1 of Dermacentor variabilis. Classification (NCBI taxonomy): domain Eukaryota; kingdom Metazoa; phylum Arthropoda; class Arachnida; order Ixodida; family Ixodidae; genus Dermacentor; species Dermacentor variabilis. Next base: position 265,275,349 of record NC_134568.1, on the reverse strand, counting down.
GCACATAGGTCTGTTTATATGGGCATGATGGGCTGCCCAAGCGGTACTGCGGAAGCACCTGTTAATACAGCTCTCCATGTCGCACTTATCTGTTTTGGGTAGTACAAAATGTGAAGTCTTGCTGGTGAATGCAAGGCACTGTGGTATGTCTACTAGTCTGAGCTGCGCTGTGGCTGGAATTTTGGATAATTTTATGCATAGGAGGCTTTGCAGCACGGCTTCTGTCGCCAAGAAAGCAAAGCGCTGTGACAATGCATGCACTACACACAAGAAGTCGCACACGCAGTTCCGTTGCACAGCTGCACTTTTGAGTATGTACAGCCCAAGTCACGCTATGTTAAGCTGCAGCAGCACACTGCTACAATATATGTCTGTTTGCTTAATTCGCATCAACTCATAACTGTGGCCCCTGAACTACGAAGTAACTAACCAACCTAATTTAAGAAAAAATAAGCTGCTGGTATTAGCACTGCGACTGAGCTTCACCAGTTTTGGTTCATGTTGCTGCTAAGACTGCAGGTCACATACATGCTTGTGCTGCAAAAGTACATTTCCAGACATTGGTAAATATCACGACTGAGTGTCTCTGTAACTTCTCTGTAAACAAATTACTGCACGTAGTGTGCAGTAATCTTGCTTGCAGAGCTAAATTGATGTCGCAGCAATAGTTTCGTTTGCTGTCATCCTTTTGTGTACAGCAACTTATCATGTGATAACGGATGCTTAAACATAACTTTTTATGTACAGTTCCCTAACTTCATGCTGTAACTGACTGTGCCACATCAGTTGATCCATCTTATTTTGCTTGTCCTCTCAGCAACCTATGCTGAAGCAGTTTACATTGTCTATAAATTTTCACTTAATTGCGTAAGTCGCTTTACCTTCAGAAGTTTCTTAAGTCCTGTAAATTCCTCTGTGTGGCAGCTTTCTAATAAGAAAAAGAGAGAACACCAGCTTTAGAGACTGCACAATTTTCTTGCTTGAGCTTTTTGCATGGTGAAGTGAAGAACTGGGCGATGAGATAATCCACAGGCTATTCTCAGCTAATGCAGGTGCCTTTTTCGGTAGCTGAGAATAAAAATAAATCAGAAATGAAGTCTGAACACACAAAGCAAGTGAGACCGGCTGCACAGCTTGGTGAGAGCATAACTGAAGTGAAAAGCTGCGATTTGTACTACCCAGCCAACTTTGTCTCTCGGCACCAAGTTGCAGCACGATGTGTTCAAAACTCCAGTGTGTCAGGCCCATGACTGTCATGACAATTCACCATGCAACAATAATGGCGGTGACAACACTTGGGTACTGCGCTCTTCTTGGTGTAATCAATGGGTCCCTCCGTTTTTAGGAAGGTTTGTCAGACAAAGAGTGCCTGCTTTCCATAACCTGTGTTACAGCTGGTAGAGCACACTGTCGTAACTATGTTTCAAACACTTTTCGAGTGTGAGAACTATGCACAGAACTAAAGCAATGCACGAAAGGACTGAGACATGCGTTGCTCTGTGGGACGGCATCTTTTCTGTACTACCCAGCCTACTGCATTGTCTGCCACCAGGTCACGCCACAGTGTGTTGAAAATGACACTCGTCAGCCCCATAGCAACAGTTGACTGATAAAAGTGAAAAAATTAAAATAAAAAAACATTGTAAAAGAAAGCTATGCAATCACATCGTAATTAATTTGAATTGAGATATGCCGAGCCTTAACTTTACAGTGCCAGCAGGACAAAACCGGCCAACGTTAGGAGGCCACATTTAGTCAAGCGTTCTTTGTGACATCCCAAGGTGCAGATGTTGCGATCTGTAATGGTGCAGTGGAGTGTGGATGTGTTTCAATGCATTCTAATGGTAAATAAAGCTTTTCCTTGCTCCGCAAGGTCGATAACCACCATTGCTGCAAACAGTTATGGGACGTGTTGTTGCCAAAATCAGCTGCACATCTTCCATCATGATGTGCCATTTTGTCTTGCCAGATCACCAGAGCTTTGCTTTCGATGCCCATCATGCATGGGATCTCCAAAATTTTTTTGATAACCTTATTTACATTTCTTTGATAAATAAAGGCTAATGATTAGCAGAAGTATTGAATTCCTACATTGTGTTTCTGAGTTCATCAACCAAATCGCCACACCTATGATACCACTGTAACTTCATGGCCTCATGGCGTTTTAGTACATTAGCAGAATTTTTTGTGTGCAAAAGCAGCTCCTGAAAGTGGTGGTTAGTTAGTTTGAGGAATTTGCTTATTACTGAATACAATTTAGTCCCTGTCTACTTATAAACCACTCTGAAGCTTTGAGCAAATGCTGGGAAAATGTGAAAAATGCCAGAGAGCTGTTGTGCACAGCAACTCTCTGAGCTCGTCTTTCATTTTTGCGTCTCTTCTGGCTAATCTTGCGTTAATACTAGGAATGACCTATTATGTATACCAGATATGTAAACCACCAGTCTTCACATGGCTCTTTAGTGTCTCTTTAAAGGTCTTCATATTGATGTGTCATCACAGCAGGCATTGCCACTTCTGGTTTTATATGTGAGCTCTAAAGATGCTTTTGCTTTGCATGCGTTCCTAATTGACTATTGCAATGGTATGTAAGTATGATCTATTTGCAGAGATGCGGGTGCCCACATTTGAATATGTTCACCCTCCAGAATATGTCCCAAAGCAAGTCCTGTACCCTCACAGGGAGCCTTTTAATACGTAAGCTGCTTGCAAAATTTCATTTGGCATTTGCAGACAGTTGAATTGTTGCATGTGGAACTCTGTTCAAGATAAGCATCCCTGATAGAACTATAGTACCTTGTTCTTCTACCCTTATAAGCAACAGAAGACAGTGGTTTGTTCTTGTTGTATGTTGCTACAAAAGTGCCTTTTGTTATATGGTGTTGGCTGATGGCAAGTTATATATAAAGATATAGAGACCCAGAGGTGGGTAATACTGTTTGCATAGTATGCAAAGTTTCTTAAACTGATAACCTTCACTGTTGTCTCATCTAGGCCGTAAGTACCATATTTACTCGAATCTAATGTGAACTTTTTTCCTGATAAAACGGGTCCAAAAATAGCGTGCGCGTTAGAATCAAGTACGACCCTAAATCTGTGTTACCATATCGCCATCGGCATTTAAAAGTGGCCGCCTCGCATGCACTTTGAGCCTTGTTGCCATAGCTTCCTCCATGTGCTATAGTACGTATGCTTAGGCAGTGCCTCCTTTATTTTTTTCTGTGCCTGCTGCGTGAGTGCCGTGGCATCTGCCGTACCCTCTCCTGTTACTCTCTCGATTTTGTCCCGAGATGCTGCTTGGCGGCTCCACTGTATTGCCTGCTTGCAGATGGCGTTCTCCGCGCTACCCGCGTGCTGGCGGTTTGTGGACATTTTGCGCCGTGCTTATGTCGTATGTGAGCAAGAACTACAAAGGTTATTGGGTGTTTTCGCAATGACAATAAAAGAAGTAATCTCTGCACAAAATGAAGAAATGTTAAAATAAGTTGTTATTATGAGTCTTACTGGGGCCACAATTCCCACCTCCGCCAACTTGTAGACGACACTTTTAACCTGTAGGTTTCAGGCAGCGGTAGACGAAGGTTCATCTGTTTGCCGCAACGGTGATGTTCCTGTGGTGTTTTACATGTCAGTATGTGCTGCTGTTGTGTACATTTTTGTATGTTGAGCCAGCAAAAGAAAGACCCTGGAGTGTCCTTTCATGACATACCAGTGGACAAAGAGCTATGAAAACTAGGGTCTTCGAATTCAAATACTTAGGTATCGTACTAACACACGATTTGTCATGGTCAAAACACATTGATGTCACCTGTAACAAGGCCCTTAAAAGACTAGGTTACTTACATTGTATGCTGCTTCTTGCTCCTCAAGAAACTAAACTTCTTTCCTATAAAACCCTCATTCACCCCATCCTCGAATATGGCTGCATTGTATGGAATCCACACAAACACTGTGGCGTCAAAAAACTAGAATCAGTGCAAAAAAAGGCAGTGCTTTTTATTTGTACGAGATATGACAAGGAATTTTCGCCGTCTAACTCTCTTCCCCTACTCAGTCTCACTCCTCTTGCAGAGCGTCGCAAACATGAATGCCTAAAATTCTTCTGCACGTTAATCAGTTCTCCTTGCCTCTCCTCTCTAGATAACTATTTGACTTTTTCCAAACCCTCATGTACGAGGAGTCAACATGCTCTAAATATCTCAACCTTTTTTTGCCTGCACTGATTCTTTTAAACACAGTTTTTTTTCCATCAATAATTGAAGTCTGGAATTCATTACGTGGCAACATCCGTTCACTACCGCTGAAACAATTCATGCAAGCTTGTTTATAAATGTTTGTATGTTTGTTGTTCATCCCACTCTTGCAATAGCTTCATTGAGACTGCAGTATGTATAAATAAATAAATAAATAAATAAATAAATAATATAATCGATGGCTGCAAGTTAACGCAAGAAAGAACTGGGAGCCGAGTTCGAATTCAAATTATTCGGCCGTATGCAGCCTTCATTTTTTGGAAAGTGACTTTCGCCAGGACATGAAGAGGCGCATTGCTCAAGCAAGGTGCAGTGCCCAGTGTTTTTCCTCACTATCTGTCCTACATGAAGAAGGAGCAGCCTAAGGTGAGGAGTTCTAGCGTTACACAGAAAAGAAAGCGCGATTCCTCTACTGCCACGCCGGCTAGCCTGCCTGCACCTGCTGAGGAAGTGCATTCATGCATTGCATCGTTGTCAGACACACTCAAAGTTTACATGAATGCGCCTGCTCAAGTGCCCGTGCCCACATGGCCCAGTGATCAGGTCACATCAGAAAGTACACCTGCACTCTGCAGCTATGACCCTGATACTGCTCCTTTGGCATCAACAAGCGGGAAATGCATGAACTTCATTTTCCAACCAATGTGCAGTCAGTAGACGGGGCAGGCACGCCCGTGCCTTGAGATCAGTTCGCACTCAAGCTGAATGGAGAAGCTCCGCATCAGCCTTCCTAGAACAAAAGAAGTGGCGCGAAAAAGAAAGGACCTGGAAGGCACGGAATGAGAGGCCCCAGGCAACCGTTGACGCTTACAAAAAGGAGCTACAATGCCTAAAGGAAGTGCAATGTCAACCAATTTCTTCAAGTTGCCGCAGACTCAGGGCAGTACGAAAGCCAGATTAATTATGGATCAGGTGCTGAACTACAAGGCAAAAAAAACCAATATGGTCCGAAAGCACTATGCAGCAGTGCATAATTTTGCGCAACCTTTCCATGAAGTCATGTGAATACCTGAGGACAGAGCTCCTCGCACTCCCATGCAGAATGACAGTTCAGAAGTACCTAGGAAGTACTGCAGGTGAAGTAGGTTTCAGTGATCTTGTGAAAAAAAAGGCTGAGCACCGAGATGCAATGCCTCGGGATGGAACAAGCCAGAATGTACAGCCTCGTCATAGGTGAAATGCAGATCAAACAGAGCTCTGGACAATGTTGGCGTCTGAAAGGAAGGAACTGGCGAATTCGCACTTGTGCTTTTTGCTCTGCGGCTTGCATGCGAGGTTCAGAATCTCGGTAGAATACTTCTTGACAAGGGCCTGCACTGGTGAGCTACTTGCAGAAGCCACAAAGCATGTCATCAGAAAGACCGAAGAACTGGGATTTAAAATCGTTCGGATTGTGACTGACAACCATAAAATAAATGTCGCAGCAATGGAAATATTCTTGCGTGGGCAACTGCAAACCCGAGTATCTCATCCCACCAATCCAAGCCGAAGTTTGTTCCTGGCATTCGATCAGAGTGACATTATAAAAAACATCCGATCACAGTTTCTGGCAAAAGAATTCGGAAAAAATGGTGAAATTTCTTCAACTTACATAAAGGACCTCTACAAGATGCAACAGGGCTCGATTCTAAAGCCAGTCCATTTTCTCACGAGAAAACCTCTTTCTAAAGATATTGAAAAAATGGGAGTGAGGCCTGCTGTCCAGTTGTTTTCACCTGCCATGACAGCGGCTTTGACCTTCATGAAGAATCATGCAGGGCACATTTTTGATGTAAAGTTTGCCGGCGTAGGACTAACTATGGAGTTCATGAAGAACACATGCAAACGGTTTGTCCTTATGGATGTCAGCAATTGCCAACAACATATTCACCAAAATCACCCGGACTCCAAGAAGTTCTCTGATCCGGAGGACTCGAGACTTCACTGGCTGGAGCTTTTTTTCTTAGAATACGTTGAAGACTTGAAATTGGCAAGCGAACCGGAGAACTTCCTGGCGAAAGAAGCTTGCCACTCTCTGGTATTCACAATTGTGTCTAACATTCAGTGCGTTAGGTTTCAATTAGAGGAAAGATTCAGGTTTGTACTGACACATAAATTTTCGAGCGACCCCATAGAATCGCTCTTTGGACCCTTCGGCGCAGTGCTGGGTGCAGTGACATGCTGGATGTCAGAAGCACTGTTTCTGGAGTTGAGAAGATGCTGAAGATGGGAATAGTTACTGCTTCGTACACCAGTAACGTACAAACTTCAAGCTCATTCTTTTCCTCACGCAACATTATTAGAGCAGCGAGACAGACAGCTTGTCAGTGAAACTAGCGCAGCAGACACCACGTGAACTGTGCATCTCTTCAAAACCATTTCTTCCAATGCCAGACATCGCAGCGATTTTCCTTGTTGTGGGATACATATCCCGCTTTGTGAGTGAGAAAGTTGAGTGCGAGCACTGCGTGTGACTGGTCGCAAAAGCACAAGGGGCCAGTTCTAGTGCGACGAATGGTTTGATCGCGTACCAGGGCAGAGGAAGTCTGTGCTACCTCACTCAAGAACTGGTGCGAGTTCTGCATGCCCTGAAGAGGTTTGTGGACACGATGCTTTTAGACCGCGCATCCGTGCATAAGCCCTTGCAAACGTGTTTAATGCACAGTGTTGACATTATTGTTGCCTTGCCAGTTCTGTATTGTGACCGTTGTGGCAAAAGCCAAAGGTGCAGACATGTATGTAAGAAATTCGTGAAGCCACTTTTCACATACTATGCTGTTCACTTCACTGACAAGAAAGGAGTAGCCAGGCTTTATGAAAACAAACCACTGTCTCGCTAGTACTTAAAGCTTTGATGGTTAAACAATAGTGCACTTGTTGCTTGTACGCCATCTTCCACACTGGACTGATCCACGTCCATGTTTGTTGAGCTTTAGTGGTTCATACATGTTTGTTTCACATAAGTCTCTTGTCACAATATTATTAAATTTTTCTTTTGCTTTCTCACTTCTTTCTGTGAATTCAGTTTATTCTTAACTCGGGCTCTCATCATCAGCAGAGCACTTCAGATGCTCCAAGGTAATGCGACAGATTTTTGAACACTTCTTTTTGCACTATGCTCTCATGCAGTAATATTGAGGACTCGTGAACACAGAAGACTAAAAAAAATGAGATACAACAATAATAGTAAAAATAAATAAAAACAATGCATAGGTTAGCAACGGCTGCAGTGCACCGCGGGGAGAGGGTAATAGCGTAGTGTCACCATGCAGTCAATCGGAGCAACAGAGCGACGACGGGACACCAATTAAAATGCATGCTACCTAACAGGCACAGAAAAAATAGAGGCGGTGCTGGCTTAGGTTAGTATACTGTCTGTCTTTCCGTTTTCTGCGTTTGCTCTATCAGCATGGAAGTGCCGACTGTGAAGACACATCGTGCTTATCATCATCATCGGCCTATTTTTGTCCTCTGCAGGACGAAGGCCTCTCCCTGCGATCTCCACTCGCCCCTGTCCTGCGCCAACCGATTCCAACTAGCACGCGCAAATTTCCTAATTTCATTGCACTGCCTAGTCTTCTACCGTGTTCTACTGCAGTTCCCTTCTCTTAGTACCCATTCTGTAACCCTAGTGGTTCAACGGTTATCCAATTCACGCATTACATGACCTGCCCAGCACCATTTTTTTTTCTCGTAATGTCAGTTAGAATATCGGCTATAGCCGTTTGCTCTGATCCAAACCGCTCTCTTTCTATCTCTTAATGTTATGCCTAGCATTCTTCGTTCCATCGCTCTTTGCATGGTCCTTAACTTGTTCTCAAGCTTCTCGTCAGTCTTGGATTCTCTGCCCCATATGTCATCACCAGTAAAATGCACCGATTGTACACCTACCTTTTCAATGATAATGGTAAGCTTCCAATCAGGAGCTGACAATGTCTGCCGTATGCGATCCAACCCATTTTTATTCTTCTATGAATTTCCTTCTCGTGATCAGGGTTCCTTGTGATTGACCTAGGTAAACGTACTCCTTGACAGACTCTAGAGGCTGACTGGCGATCCTGAACTCTTGTTCCCTTGCCCGGTTATTCATCATTATCTTTGTCTTCTGCATATTAATCTTCAACCCCACTCTTACTCTCTCTGTTAAGGTCCTCAATCATTTGTTGTAAGTCGTTTGCTGAATAGAACAATGTCATCGGCAAACAGAAGGTTGCTGAGGTATTTGCCGTCAATCCTTACTTTTAGGCCTTCCCAGTTTAATAGCTTGAATACTTCTTCCAAGCACGCAGTGAATAGCATTGAAGAGATTGTGTCTCCTTGTTTCATTCATTACCTCTATGTCATCTTCATCTCTCTATTCTAAGGCTGCATATTTGTTTCCATGTACCAGCCTGAATTTGTCTGCTTTTACCCTTACTGTCTCTAAGTTGGCCTCTTTCTTCTTGACCAATTTTACTCTTTCTCTTATAATACCGAGACAGATCGAGTTGTCCAGCGCTGTTTATTCCACCAAAGGCACCAAAGACTTGGTCTCCAGGGTGAAAACGTAGGTCACGGCGTTTGTTGTCGCAGTAACGCTTGCGCTCAGCTTGGATAGCTTCTGTGCTTTGCCGGGCGATTTGACGGCAATGTGCAACTCGGGCAGCAAAATCTTCTGGAAGCGACGCGTTGGGCGAAGAAGGTGCGAAAAATAGTTCTCTGTCGAATATGGTGGAAGGAGATCGTCCATACACAAGGAAGAAAGGGCTGTAGCCGGTAGTCCGTTGAATAGCAGTATTATATGCGAATGTCACAAAAGGAAGAATTTTATCCCAGTCAGTGTGGTCAGGACGGATGTACATGGAAATCATGTCAGACAGCGTACGGTGGAAGCGCTCAGTAAGGCCATTGGTTTGCGGATGATAAGTAGAAGTAGATTTGTGGACGGTATTAGTGGCTCGAAGAACTTCCTCGAGAACTTGTGAAATGAACGCCTTGCCACGGTCACTGAGAAGAACGCGAGGAGCCCCATGGCGCAAGACGATGGCGCGCAAGAAAAAGTCGGCGACCTCAGAAGCGGTGCCGGATCGCAGAGGGGCAGTCTCGGCATATCTTGTTAAATGGTCGACCGAAGTGACAAGCCAACGGTGACCGGAGGGTGTCAACGGCAAGGGACCATATAAATCAATGCCAACAAATTCAAAAGGTGCCTCCGGGCAAGGGAGAGGTTGTAGTAAACCGGCAGGAGGGGATGTCGAGCGTTTGCGGTGCTGACATGACGCACAAGAGGCAATGTATTTGGCCACCGTTGAGGATAGGCCAGGCCAGAAGCAGCGGGTCTTTATGCGGTCGTAAGTCTTGTGGAAGCCTAAGGGGCCAGCCGATACATCGTCGTGAAGTGCCTCTAATACCCGCAAACGAAGGCAGCGAGGTAGAACTGGGACCCACCGGTGACCTGTTGGGTGGTACACGTAGCGGTGTAGCACGCCACCTTGAAGGCGGAATTGTCGAAGTTGGCGTCGCAAGCGGCTGTTGGGTGGTTCGGCGAACCCACTAAGGCGATCCATGAGAGCTCGACAGTAGGAGTCGGCCCGCTGAAGCGAGACGAAATCAGAGCGTGATGAAAGCGTTACTTGGTCCAGGGGCGTTATCGAGAGTTGGTGAGAGGCAGGCGTAGCATCGGAACGACGTGGTTGGGAAGGCGACTGCGCGTTACCTGGAGAGAGTGAGAGTGGGCAGCGAGACAATGCGTCTGCATCATGATGGTGTTTTCCAGACTTGTATGTTATAGTGAAGTCATATTCCTGCAAGCGGAGTATCCAGCGTCCTAAGCGTCCTGACATGTTTTTCATTGATGACAGCCAACACAGAGCATGATGGTCGGTGACGATGGTGAAGTGGCGGCCGTAAAGGTATGGGCGAAATTTCGGAATCGACCAAACGATAGCCAGGCACTCTTGCTCTGTTATGGTGTAGTTCCGCTCAGCTGGAGAAAGTGTTCGGCTGGCATATGCTATGACTTGCTCTTTAGATGCTGTATTACGTTGCAGAAGTACTGCGCCAATACCTTGTGCGCTTGCGTCAGTATGGAGTATGGTGGGGGCACGATTATCGAAGTGGCGAAGCACTGGTCCGGAAGTAAGATGCCGCTTAAGAGCTTGAAAAGCCGACTCGCAGTCGCTAGTCCACGTGAAAGAGGCACCGGTAACCAGTAGCTTGTGTAGAGGTTCTGCTATTGCTGCGAAGTTGCGTATAAACCTACGGAAATATGACGCCAAGCCGAGGAAACTACGTAGATCTGTCTGTTGCTGGGGGCGAGGAAACTGAAGAACGGCACTAATCTTTTCGGGGTCAGGCTGGATGCCATCTTTTGAGACGACGTGACCCAATACTTTTATTGTTTTGCTTGCAAATTTACATTTTTTTGTATTGATCTGGAGACCAGCATTCGCAAGGCAGTTGAGAACTTCGTCTAATCGATGAAGATGTTGGCTGAAGTCAGACGAAAAGATGACAATATCGTCCAGATAACAGAAGCATGTCTTCCATTTTAGACCACGAAGTACGTTGTCTATCATGCGCTCAAATGTGGCAGGAGCATTACAAAGGCCAAAAGGCATCACGTTAAATTCATAAAGGCCATCCGGTGTAGCGAATGCGGTCTTTTCTTTGTCAGTCTCGTTCATCGGAATTTGCCAGTACCCTGATCGAAGATCAAGGCTGGAGAAATACTCCGCCCCTTGTAGCGTGTCCAAAGCGTCGTCAATTCGAGGTATTGGATATACGTCCTTGCGTGTGATCTTATTGAGCGCTCGATAATCCACGCAAAAGCGAACTGAGCCATCTTTTTTCTTTACCAGGACCACGGGAGACGCCCATGGGCTAGATGAAGGTCGTATTATCTTCCGCGCAAGCATGTCAGCGACCTGTTGTTCAATGACCTTTCGTTCGGACGGCGATACACGATAGGGGCGTCGTCGTATGATAGCGGAACCATCGGTTTCGATGCGGTGTGTAGCCGCAGGAGTTTGGCTCAACACAGGGGAACAGCTATCGAAACAGGCTTTGTGTTTTGCCAAGACCACCATTAAGGCTTCGGATTGCGCGGCTGTTAGGTCAGAACCAAGAACGGCTGGAGGAGGGAAAGAATCATCCAAACCTGAGGTTGGTGCTGGCGATGAAGAAGGGCAAAGCGTGACTAGAGAGATAGGTTGAGTGTCGGCGAGGGTTGCCACAGTCATCCCTTTGGGCAGCATCACAGGATCTGGGGTCGTGTTGCAAGCAGACAGAAGGGCGCGGCCGCGTGAAAACCGGACGAGACAGGTGGCAATGAGAATTCCGCGAGAAGTACAGCGGGAAGAAGGGGCGACTAGAGCGTCTCCGTCGGCGATCTGACTGGATGTCACGGCTACAACGTCTTCGTGACCAGGACGCAGGACGTAGTCTGCAGCGATGGCCAAGTTCGCGCATGAAAGTGAAGAGTCCGCAACAGGAGCAAGCTCGGTATCCGTGATGTGGACAACTTCCTCTCTACATGAAATGACGGCTGAAGCAGAATGTAGGAAGTCCCAACCAAGTATAAGTTCATGGATGCACGTTGGAAGGATGATAAACTCGATGTGGTGGCGTATGCCGTCGATGAGAACACGAGCAGTACACTGTCCGTCAGGGTGAATGAATGCATTATTAGCACCACGCAAAATAGGTCCAAGATAAGGCGTTTTTACTTTACGGAGCCGGGAACACAGATCACTCCGAAGAACAGAAACGGCGGCACCGGTATCGATGAGAGCTGACGCGGGAACACCTTCGACAGTCACAGAAAGCATGTTGGCCGGGCGAACAGGAGGAATTTTTGAAGACCGATAAGAAGCAGTTTCCCCTCCAAAAACTGCAACAGTTAGTTTTCCGAGTGCTGGTCGACAAAATGGGAAGTGGGACGAAGCGGTGATGTAGAGCGCCGGTAAGGGGATGGAGAACGACGTCTGGCCGAACGGGAACTATGAGGCAGATTGGGAGCAGCTGGTGGAGACGGAGAACGCTGTTGAGGGAACGAGTGCGGTCCGGGATAGTAGTCGTCTGATCGGCGACTGCGGTCTCTTTCGTGCTCAGCATAGCCTCGCCTTTCATCCTGCTGGCGCCGGCGGCAGAAGCGAGATATATGGCCGCGTATGCCACAGTAAAAACAAACCGGACGAGGTGGACGCCACTGAGGGTACGATGGCGCAGCAAGTGCTCTGGTTCCCATCGAAGCTAAATGGTCATAGGAAACGCCAGTAGGCACGGAAGTCACGGTAGGAGTGGGTATCGAAACAACATCCGCGTAGGTAGGTGTGGAGCGCGCTACCGGAGCAAGATGCGTCGTGGGTGTAGTCATCGCTGTCAACTCCTGCTTTACGACCTCGCGCAAGTCGAAGGTGGGGGTTGTTGCGCAGGCAGCAGGGGGACGCTTTAGGTCTTGTAGTTGAAGCTCCTCGCGGATGATGGTGCGGATAAGAGCACGTAAATCTGGAGAATGAGGAACCTGAGGATCGCTGCTCTCATGTGGAAGACGAATAGACTGCAGCTCGTCGAGGCGTTGACACGTTGAAGTGATGTCTTGGACAGAAGCCGGATTTTGAACGATTAAGGCGTTGAACGCGACAGGCCCAATGCCTTTTAAGATGTGGCGAACGCGTTCGGCTTCCGTCATGCTAGGATTCGCACGGCGGCACAGAGCCAAGACATCCTCTATGTATGAGGTGTAAGACTCTTCGGGAAGTTGGCGGCGCGTTCCCAGCTTCTGTTTGGCGACTTCTGCACGGCCAGACGAGGAAGCGAAGATTTGCCGCAGCTTCGAGGTAAACGTGGACCAATCCGCGATGTCGGATTCGTGGTTGAAATACCACGTCTTTGCAACACCGGTCAAGTAGAAGGCGACGTGCCTCAATTTCTGGGTGTCGTTCCACTTGTTGCAAGAACTCACGCGGTCGTAGTGGTCGATCCAATCGTCTACGTCATCACCGCGGAGTCCCGCAAAGAAAGGGGGATCGCGCTGAGGGCTCGTCACAGTCCAAGAGGGCGCCGCAGGGGGGGCCGTCTGTGTGGTAGGGTTTGAGGCGCCGGAAGGGCCGGGGTTGGAAGTGTCCATTGTTGTAGGGGTAGCTGGGTGCAGGCGGCGACCGGAACGGAGCTCCAGGGAGGACGGGAACGCGAGAGGACGTCGGGATCTTGACGTACCTCCACCACTTTATAATACCGAGACAGATCGAGTTGTCCAGCGCTGTTTATTCCACCAAAGGCAACGCCCCCAGCTCACGCGCGAAGAAGTCGAAGAACTAAGAAGATGATGATGGCTATGTACAAATGAAAACGACGAAGTACGTTAATAGTGCTTACACTCTTTTCAAATTGAGGTGAATCCTAGCCTTCACTGACCTATGATCACTGCACTTTTCCCTACCTATCACTTCTACATACTGCACATGCTGGGATCTGAAAGTATGAAATCAATTTCATTTCTTGTTTCACCATTAAGGCTTTTTCAAGGTCCACTTTCTGTTGCTACGCTTCCTGAAAAAATTGTTCATTATTCGAAGCTTATTCCTTTCTGGGAATTCTACGAGCATCTCTCCTCTAGCGTTCCTATGCTGTAGTTGCCAGTTGCTTATTCACCAGCTAGCTTTTTCCCCACTTTTGCATTGAAGTCGCCCACTACTGTATGCTGAGTTTTCACTTTTCTCGTAGCTAATTCCACATCTGCATAAAACTGATCTGTTTCATCATCATCATGACTGGAGGTTGGAGCATAAGCTTGTACCACCTTTAATCTATACCTCCTATTAAGTTTGATTACGACTACCGCTACCTTCTAATTAATGCTGTAGAATTCATCAACGTTGCCTGCTATGTCCTTATGGATTAGGAATCCTACCCCGTATTGCTTCTTATCTGGGAGACCTCTATAGCAGAGGACATGGCCATTAGTCAGCACTGTATAAGCCTTACCAGTTCTAATCTCGCTAAGGCCAATTATATCCCAAACAATATCTGATAGTTCCTCAAAGAATTCTGCTAAGCTAGCCTCACTCGACAGAGTTTGGCTGTTAAAGGTTATTGGGGTCAGTTTCCATTGGCGGCCTGTCTGGGTCCAGAGATTCTTAGCACCCTCTGCTGCGTTACAGGTCTGACTGCCACCTTGGTCAGGTGCTCCGCAGCTACTGGGGACTGAGGGCCATGGGATAATTGTAGGAATCATGAGGGAGGGGGTGGCCGAATACTGCACCAGGGAGGCCAATTCCTGTTCTGGTGAGGGAGTGTCTTTGTTGAAACTTTGTGGGCCTTCTTAATTTGGTTGTACCTGGATTAGTATAGCCTCACTTGCTCTCGGCATCTTTTGCCGGTGTCGGGCATCACTCAAGCCTGCAGATGTAGCGCACTGGAGGAGGTCAAATTCATGCACACCATTGTCAGATTTAAAAAAAAAGGTGTTCATCACGATGCCACAATTAAAAGGAAAGTGATTGTGTGTGCGGAGACGGGCGGAAATCAGGCTGCATCACGGGTGTTTGGAGTTCCCGAAACTTGCGTTTGGGACTGGCACAAACAGGAGAGGCGTTCTTCTCTGGTGGCTGCTGCGTAGGCATGGCCACACAGCCCTTATTTTGAAAGCGATCTGTATATGGAGACAGTCTATGCATTTAGGCCCACTGTGCTGTGTTCTCGTTGTTTAGTTCACGTCGCTTAGTTCACGTTGAAGCGAGAGGCCGCACAAAAGTCAATTCGTTCGCGTCTGCTACCGCACCTCCTCACTCCAGTATGCTCATAATATGTTTCCGTGGTCATTGAGCAAGACGTGTTCATGTTTGCTCGTGCGCGCGTGACACCATGCTTATTAATTTAGTTAGGAAGTGAATGTTTAAAAGTGTATACGGCTGATAAAACTACTATCCCTACTTTTCGTATAGCTGCCTACTAATTTGCTATTGCAATCGATGCTTCACCTTTCAGGCGAAACTGCAACTTTTTTTATTAATTGCAACTTTAGTGTATTGGGAGTAAATCTTTGTTTTTCCAAATGAGAGAAAGTTGTATTTCTGTTCGAAATAATGAAGTGCTCGGTTCTGCAAAGGACTTTTATTTTTTTAGGTCATGGCAAACGGGTATGCGTTACAATCGAGGTTTTTTTTTTCGTGCTTTTTTTTTTTTTTTTTGTCACGGAAAACGGGTGCGCGTTACAATCGAGGGCACATTAGAATCGAGTGAATACGGCATTACTTGTGCAGGCAGCATGCGGTACATGCAATTTGACTACATGTAAATAATAGGTGGCCCATATACTGCATCTCATAGCTTTTCAGTGTTTACACTACCAGTTGATATTAACTGCTCATAATTTGACTGGAATAATCTTTTCCAGTGATAGCTGTGTTAAGTGCTCTTCCTTTACTTGAAAACATTGTGGAACCATGACACAACAGTTCTTTACCACAGTGCTTCAGCAGCTATGTGTTGAGCAGGGCAACATATGTGCGTAGCCATGCAGATGGCACCACCACTACCAAACTACCAAACAATTGCTTGCCCATTTTAAATGCTTGGCCACAGATTAGCAGAAGCATCATTTTGTTGATATTTGACTAGCAATGTGTGGCCCCTAAGCTAAGATCATCCACTAAAGATGTAGACCGTTGCAGAAGCAAAACAGAAAGCAAAATGTTCTACTGCAGAGAGAGAACGCCTAGGAGCATAATGAAACATTGCATGCAGCAGGTCACCATTATTGTTACAAAAATAGTGAGGTGCATGCTTACGAGAATGAAGCCAGACAAAACTGCCATTACAACCGCTCTGACGAGGGGTGCTTTATCAGCTAGCACTGCGATTATGCTGCGTGTTTCGTACAGCACAGAGTAATATTTTTTTCTTATCCTCTTGACAATCTGCTCTGTGGGGTGTAGATATCTTGACAAATACCGAGACCCCAGAGACATTCGGGAAGAAGTTTACCTGAAGCGTCTGAAGTCCCTTAATCCTCTGGAAGATGAACCACCCATGCCAAAATACCCGAACATTTACAAGATTCCAAAAGGCACACCTAGCTGGCTAGTTGACGAAATGAGGAAAGAGCGGTTTCGCATTGGTAAGTGCTGACGGTTTGATAATTCTGTGTTGCTATTTGTTTTCTGAAATGCAGCAATAGTTTTAGGTGGCTAACTGGCAGGATGCTTATATTTCAGATATACACTTCAGTGCCCCATTGGACTGTGCACCTGTGTAACTAGCCATGCTAACATTACTACATTTATTGCTAAAAGGGATTCTTTTAAGTTCCCAGACAAGCATGTTTTTTATTACTGTTCTTAACTCTTTTCAAACTGTGTCCACAAAACGTCAGTCACCTGTGATTGGTATGTGGTGGTTCTTTCTCTTTGGTGGCAATATGAAAAGGCCCTCTCACCAGGCCGTCAGAAACTCTGGCTATGTACTAGAAGTTGTAAGGTGTTGTCCAGGGTGCTTTCTACTGCAAGAATTCTTAGAAATGGTTTAGGCCCAAACAATGAAACATTCCTTTCCTTCGAGCGCTTCCTAACCTTACGTGAGGCCTCCTTACAGCGAAGGACCGATGGAGGAAGCAAGCATACTCTTAAAGCTCCCTTCATTCGACTTCATGTAAGGAGCGGTTGCCGCATGCCTGGGTTTGAGATTATCTCCTAAAAGCTTTACACGAACACCATTATTCAATAAAAAATTTTGTATCGTTGCACAATCTTTAAATTGAAGAGCTAATATAGAGAAGCGTGGACGCTTTCTTCTAGTTTTGTTTGCTAAACTTTAAAAAAGTAGCGCATTACAGTGAAAAACTTGATGTGCTCCATCAACGCTGGCACACCGGCGTCGTGCAACGCCTAGCAACGCTTTCATGCCGCACGCGTGACTGAAACGAACATGTCTGGCAAGACGTACCGTGCTCGCGCTTCTCCGCAGGTGGGCGACAGCGCGCATGTGCAAGCAAAGGCCCCGTGGTTAAGCAGTGAGGTGAAGCACTCGTTCAGGGCCAGGAGCGGCATAAGGACGCATGAAGGTAGCTTTGGAGCTACCTTATGCTGAGGAAGCACTAAGGAAGCCTTCACTGAGGGCCCCTCAGTAAGGAAGCTTTCAGAGTGACATAAGGTAGCCTCACCGCAATGAAGGCTTCCTTACTGAGGTAAGGAAGATTTCATTGTTTGGCCCTTAGTAATAGCAAAGATACAAGACACTACAATGTTTCAAGTCACTGGTGCAAGGAAGCAAATCGCTACATCTGCAAACTACATTCCTCTCCTGTTTTCTCCTCTATTAGGGCCCATATTTTGACACCATATTCCCTGCCCCTCTTTGTTTTTATTCTTTCCCGTCTTTTGCTGTGTGGCATGTTTCCAGAAGTGGTTTTGCACGCTGTTCATTTCAAAATAATCCCAGAGTTTTTGCTATTGCTTGATACCTTTGTGCTGCAGGTTAGTACACATGTGAGTTGGAGGCAGCAGCAGTGATGTTTTCTGCTGGCAGGGATGGTGGCTCCTTCGAGAAGAAGGTGGCACAGGCTTTTGTATAAATTGAGTGATTCATCTGCGATTTATCACGTTGAGGGAATGTTAGCCATGAAGGATGACTTGGTTTTTGATAGCTCAAATAGAGTTAGAGCTAAGATTTGCTATTTTGCAGAGCTTTGCATTGATAAAATGGGGAAGGTAAAATGTTGTACATTTTAAACTGATCTTGACTTTCTTATTTCTTTTGATTATAGACATATCTTTCTGGTTGACAGTGATCAGTTGACAACTTGTGATGATGGCACTCATTACTTCTTTTTGGTGATGCAGTCCAGATACCTTTCAGAAGCTAGTATAAGTGCACAAGTCTCGTAGCAGCCCTTGTGACTTTTGAATATCAAAATGACATTTTTGGGGTTTTAATTCCACTAAGTGCTGCATATGTGTCTTGTTTTTCTGTTTTTTGCCGTGACGCTTAAAAATCTTTGACTTGGCAGATTTTGTTTGGATATCTGGCTATAAGGTTGGTTAGGAGTTTTATGGTGGTCACGGATGTTACTGGTGGTGGTTTGCTTGCTAAGCTCACTTCATGTGCCCTTTATGTTGGTGCATAATTACGTTTCCTCATTCTTAACGACACTGTTGCTTTCAAACTGTCAAAGTAGCTTTGGTCCTTGAAAATTTTGTTGTCTGGGCCATAGAAGTCTGTTAAGAACACTTGAATTTATTTTGCAAAAAAGCTGCAACAAACCGTGGGTGTAACATCCTGTAAAGACTGCTAACAGCTACACTTTTATATTTCTTTTTCCCTCATTCTGTCCTCTCGATGAATATTTGCTTCATTAAACTTCATATACATGGTTCATTAAAGATGTATCCAAATTACATTGAATGAGAGTAAAAGGACATGAGAAATTAAAATATTTGTTACAATTGCTCTTTTTCTATAAATGAGGTATGCAGGGCTCTCAGCCAACGTTAACCAAGCTGTTAAAAACACTCTTATGATAAACAGTTACGAGACCTATGGTGTTAGGTTATTAGTCCTCTTCTGCCACCAGGATAATGTCTGTGTACTAACTACCTGAGCAGTTATAGAACTTATTTAATTTTTGAATTAAGGGTGTCACAATAAAAAATAATGCTGTTACTGCATCCTAAAACACCAAATTCAGTTATTTTCAGCTTGCTATTTCCTGCATAATTATTTTACTGTGCTTTACTCACAATGCGCGAAATATAAGTATGTGCCTTGTGATTATGCGCCCACGTGCTGTGACACCAAAAGTGATTTGAAGGAAGTGACTGCACTCATTGGCCAACTTGGCAACCGCCTGGAAGTGGCAAACTGTTGGTGTTGACATTGGCTTCTGCTGATCATGAGCTGCGTGTGCCACGAGATGATTGCATCCTATGTGATAACCAGGCAATTGCCGAATAAGGCAGTGAACAGAGTTAGTTCCTTCAAATCACTTTTGGGGCCATTGGTGTTGCAGCGCACAGTTGGGTAATCACATGGCACTCTTCATACTTTGTGCACTACGACTAAAGCGTGCAAAAAACAATTACGCAGGACGTAGCTCACCGAAATCAACTGTATGGGATGTTTTAGAACAAAATAGCGGCTTTTCCATCAGAACTGATGGAAAAGCTGCTATAAAGAGGCCAAATAATTATTGTATAATTAGCTGAATAATTTGTACACAAAAATTATCCTGTGGTGGAAGAGGGCATCGTAGATCTTACGCTCATATGTTGAACCACTTTTGCTTAACAGGTTGGCTAACATTAGCTGGTGCACCCTGTATAAGGAGTGGTTGTTCAAGTTCACTTGCCCACAAGATTTTCGGCACACACAAATGCATAGCCATGCATATGTACCATGGGTTACTTTGTGCAGCACTGCCTTTTTTTTTAACCCCCATGCAGGAAAGTACAAAGACCTGCAACCCTTCAGTATTTACCCAGAAGAAGAGTACGAGGATCCCAAGATGAAAGCTTGGAGAGAGCAGGAAGAGTTTGAGCGCAAGTGGGCTGAGACACAAGCTGCCAAGTCACCGTCTTCATGATTGTTTCTGTAACTTGCATGGATAGATGCTTAATTTCTGTGTAGGCGTTTCATCAGGACTCAATAGGATGTTTATATAGTTAATAAAAGGTGTTGTGCAAGGACTGCACTTCAAGAAATTTCACAGGTTACATGAGGCAGGCTACTGGTTAATGAGGTAGCCTCATCAGTGCCCTCCCAATTAAAGGTAGTGGTTTTCTGTACTGTCTGTACTATTTGAGATACCTATCACCTTGAAACTTTTGATGACAGTCTCGAACGAAACTGCATACCATGCGTTCGATATCCACATACATTTTTTTTTTTTTTTTCAGTGATGCCCTCGTCATGCACCCAAAAGCACAATAGAGAGCTTAAAATAGGGGCCCCAAAGCTTTGGGGCCCTAGAGAAATAGAATCGAAGCCACTGCACATGTACGACACGCAGACTATGTTTGGGTTTTGCGTAGGGCATGCTATTGCCATGATTTAACGGGAGCCCGAAGAGCTGCCACAAAAGCTTTGCGTCGACAAACATGGCGGCACCCATTGAAGCAACGGCTCTAACCTAGCACCTACCTGCATTCGTGTAATGCATGAAGTTCACAAGCTAGGAAAAGTGACTGCGGTTATCACTTTCTCTCAACTAGCGTGTGTGATGAAGATTGATTTATTAGACGCCGCCGATTCCGAATTCGATTGTCAATTTCATGGCTCCTAGGCCTAACACGGCTTAACTTGGCTGGTGAAGGCACGTAAAGTTGGTTCCTTGAAACTAAGCACAACTAATTGCTTGCTGCTAATAGAAATTGTAACCTCTAAATTGTAATTAAATGTAGAAACACGAATGTTAAAATTACTCTTATGATAAAATGATATATTTTATTTGTAATAGCTTTTCTTTAATGCCGTTGTAGCGCTGCAGGTGGAAGACGCTATCCGCAAACACAAAACCCTATTCTAAAACTCTTCACTTTTGTGTGCCCTAACACCCACAAAGCTCTTTGGGGCCCCTATTCTAAAACTCAGTACAGCTAAAAAAGCTGCACATCATAGCCGATACTAATGGCGTGCACTGGATACAATGCAATGACAATACTACCCACCGGAGGGGCTATGGTGCTGTGCTGCTAAGCCGGAGGGCATGGGATCAAATCCCAGCTGCAGTGGCCATATTTCAATGGGGGTGGAATGCAAAAATGCCTGTTGTGTCAAAGCCAAGTGACTGAAACTTACTTTCAACCAAGCATTTCTAGAAACTATGGCTTGCAAATGGAGTCATGATGGCTGCAGTGTAAACCAAATAACAAAGCATTAAAGTGGTGGCACAGCTTGGTTGCTTGATCTGGCTCTGTTTAGCTATATGATGGAACCTATCCTATGTGGCTGTGGACACGTCACGTTCCAATCATTTAGCAACACCCTTTAAAGAAAATATCTAGGATTGTGCGCTGATAGACAGTGTCCATAGCATAGCCCCTATGTGGAGTTCACGACTTTAAAATGTTCAAAAGTTAGCCCCAGTTCTCAAGGAATTCCAGCAGCACATATATTTTAAAGGAGTTTTAAGCACCCTTGAATCTTTGTAAATTCAAAGGCTTTCAAGGAGGTGTATGAATCGTGCAGGTAAGGCTTCAAACCTAGAATGAACAGTAACTGTTTAGGTAGTGTTGATTTTACTTGCGATTTGAAACTAATTATTTGTTATTCAGTGATCTAGGGGAGTTTGGTTGAAACTCTACTGTAGATTTTGCTGTGACTCTACTTCATAGGATCTATAATAAAACCTCACTATAACAAGGTTAAAGGGGCAACTAAACTTCGTCATATTTATTCAGTATAATGATTTTCTGCCCTCATGACTGACATTGACCACCAGGAAAGGCAGTTAGTAAAACGGGTGAGCTCAAATACTTTTATTGCGATAGCAATTATATAGACCCTACGGGCGCATTTTTGCTGTCATCGTTGCCATGATGTGTATAAACATCGTTGCCACGTGCCGTTTGCTGCTTGTGCGAGTGAAAGCGGGCGAGAATGAGCGGACGATTTTGGCTCAATCTCTCACGTGCAAGGGAGAAAAGTAGGGAGGAAGCGCTGTCTTTCATTACACGTGAGGGAGGCGAGGTAGTGGGGGGTTGTACTTTGGCAGCATCTGCGTATGGCACGTTGGCGCGGGCTTTATCTTGAAAGCGATCTTTTTGGGCAGAGTCTAGGTGGGGGCCGACAGCTTGTTGCTTTGCGTGTACTGTGTTCTCGCCGCTCAATTTGAATTGAAGCGATGGACAACACGAAGGTCACTTTGCTCGCTGCTGCTGCCGCATTTAGTCACGCCAGCGCTTAATTTGACAGCAAGGGTCTGCGGTCATCTAGTGCGATGTGTGCATCTTTGCCTTTGTGCACCGACATGTACCATGCAATTGTTAATTTAGTCAGTAAGAGAATGTTGAGAAGTTTATACGGCCGATACCTTGCTTCGTATGGCTGTCTACTAATTTGCTATCGGAATCGATGCTTTGCGTTTGGGGTGAAAGACTTTTTTTTATTTTTTAAAGGTGCACTCCGCATGGTCGAAGGACTGCAAAACATTGTTTTTTGCTGTATTTTCACCAGCAAGGTGAGCTGCTTTTAATTATATGGACACTCCAGGGGAATTTCCGTAGTTGTCGCCGTAATGTTCTGTATAAAGTCCAAGAGCGATAACATCATGGCCACGCACCGTATGCTGTAGGTGCGAGGGGAAAGCATGCAAGGGTGAGACATGACGGGTGGTGGATTGCTGTGGCGGCGTCTTCTGGTGCACGCAAGGGAGGAAGGTGGGGGTATAGAGAGGCAGGATGTTAAAGACAGGGCAGCGCGCATCTCCACTTCTACTCCGACAGTAGCTGCACATGGTGCAGCTGAGCACGGCCTTGTGCGTCCGGTTTTGAAGGTAATCTGAGGTGGGTTCAAAGGCTAATTGACCTGAGATAGCTGATGGCATTGTGTTCACATTGAAGCAAGAGGCTGCGCGAAAGGAATTCCTTCACTGCTACTGCCTCTCTTCATCACGCCAGCATTGCGATAGGGAATGTCTGTGGTAATACTTGACATAGTGCTTGTTAATAATTAGTAAGCGAATGTTATAGCTTTTACAGCTGATAAAGACACTAACCTGACTGCATATATAGCTGTCTAATAACTTGCTATGCAATCAGTGCTTCACATTTCAGGCGATATTGCAACTTTTTCTAATGCAGCGGTCAGTGCTAATTCATGTTAACTGTCGTCATGTGCAGTCAAGTAGCGATGCAACAGGTCTTACAGAGCATTAGTCTTGTGCTTCTTACAGAGGCACAGGGCTGATGCTCTGTCTTATATGCCTCTTTCCTTCGTCCTGTGTCGCACTATTCAGAAAAACTGCTGTAAGACAAGGTGTTGCAGTATTTTCCAAAGTTCCGGCAGAGTGCTGCGAGGCTCAAATTTCACACAATACTCGTTGCCGTATGCAAGCAGATGCTCATAAAAACAACAAAAAGAAAAGCACCAACCATTACAATACTCCCCGATGTAAAATTTGAGCGTAGCTCTATACGCGTTTCCATTTTGCGTGCCAATATCTTGTGTTATGACTATATAGGTACACGGTTTATATTTGGAAGAGAATGCTGTGAGTGCCATAGCTGGTGTGGACAATCTGTCTCATGTGGCACATTGCAAACGGAGCGAAGTGTGGTGCGACTGCCTTGCTAATCGGGAGATCGCAAGAAGCAGCGCGTGGGTGATGCATGGGCGTGATTCACAGCAGCCGCTGCAGACAGACCTCCACTCATGCAGTGCTTTGTTTCCATACAGACGACGCCTGCTACTCTGGCCCCATATCGTAGCCATCATTTCTGCGCAGCCCGTCTTGCGCGGCACTACGCTTCTGATGCCTTCGTTCCACCAATGATGAGAGCAGCTCTTTGTTGCGGGGAAATTGTGCCACCAGTGTCAGTGGCGACAACACCCAAGGAATTGTTACATCGAGCCTTACCCGTAGCCGCTCACCATCGCCCCTTGCAGGAGCAGTGATCCCCATCACACACGTTGGTACCGCAAACTGACCTCAGCGCAAAGGGGCAACACGCAGTGCAAGCAGGGAGACAGAGTATCGTAACAATTGTGAATCAACAAACCGCCACGGTGAAAGACGAAAAATGCGATCGAAATGTACACGAGCAGAGAAAGTCTGTTGCATGAATTATGGCTGAAGAGGTGAGCCTCAGCAGGTGTGCCACGGGCGAGCGTAGCCCTCCCCACTTCACCCCCCCCCCCCCCCCCAGGTAACGTAGGCGAGATCCCTCACGCGACTGTGAATACTGTGGCCGCCGGCAACTCAGTGCTGTTGTGACCGGCTGTTAACCCCGCGACAACCTCCAGTCACGGATAGCGCGGTTACGAGAAACGGGCAGACAGCCTCGTCACGGTTCTCACTGGGACGATTTATGGCCACCAGTGGAGTACCTCTGTCAGGAGAGGTTTGGGCAATTAGCGAGGTGACGGTCCTTCACCTGTCAGCCGCCCAAATTGGTGCGTCCATGCCGGAGACGAGGTCAGTGTACTATCCCCCATCCCCGGTTTGTGCCCAGTGATGCGCGTGTTTCCGATAAAGCTCCCTTTGGAGGGAAAGGGCAACAAACCTTGTGATTGGTGGGACCCGAGGTCATCGGTCTCTGGCACCGTATTGGGAGAGGCGACTGAACAACGAACACTCAGGGGATAAAAAGAGCGACATATGGCTGGAGAGATCGGCTGCTACAACTTCTTCACGAACTCTTTCTGTACTACTTTGAATTTCCTTGTAAATATGTAATATAAACTTGTGTGTAAAACGTCTTGGATATCGGGCCCAGCCCCAGGTTCCCTCGCTCCTCCACAAGGAAAGTATATTCCACATCTTCGGACCCTCAGTCGCAACAACGCATGCGCAGGCCGTCTCCCCTCCACTTTCCGCCTTATGCTTTCGCTGTAACCTCCTCCTCCACTTTCCTTCTCGCGCTCTTTCATCTCCTGTGGTGCTCGGCATTCGCTTTTGTCTTTTGCTGTGGTCATTCGCTTGATTACGAGGCACGCTGATGCTCAACGCAGGAATGGGCGCCTAAGAGCTGCACTCTAAAAAGATATTTCTTTATTCCGGTGTCCACTGACGAGTGTTTCACTGAATCCGGAAGTTAGCAGTGCTCAGTCAGCAAGTTCAAGAATCGCTGATAAGCCATATTAAGAAGGCCGTGTGCTGTCAGATTTCCACCTAATCGGCGCAACCAGATCAGCAAAGCTATGTGGAAAAACCTGTGTAAAAAAGGTTAGTTAGGTTCATTTGAAGAACATTTTTGCTTTGTTAAATTATTTTACATGCAGCAGTTTCTATGGTAATATGAAGGGGAATTATGATTACTAGTACAGTGAACTCTCACTTGAGTGAACTTTGAGACCCAAGGAAATAGTTCACTTAATTGAAAGTTCACTAAACTGAATATTCACTAAAATATGGAACAGCACAGGTCACAGCAGACATAAGAGTCAAAAGTGTGAAATACTATTTATGAAGATATATAGACCAATATATACGAAGTGCGTAACAATTATGTTGTTGCCTATCTCATTTTGAAAGAAAAACTAATTTTCATTTGCACTGGTGCTCTTGAAGCGCAAGAAGTAACAAAGCTGTTCAGAGAGTCTATGCTTTTGTGCAGTTCCTCTGGCACAGCTTGTTGCTGCGATACAAGTCTTGCAACTTTCCAAGGCATCCTACAGTCTTGGCTTGAGTTACAGTATTCGAACCAGCCTCTGCCATTGCATCTTCGTCACACTTTTCTTTTTCGGGAAGAACACTGGAAACAGTTTCCCGATCTGATAGTTCAGCACAGGTAACGAGCTCATGTGACACTGCATATAGTCTTCAAATGAAGTGTTGCTGTGAACATCCGGCTGGTGACAGACTTATCTTGGACAAAGTTGACGGTGCGATTCCGTAGTCCTTTGCAATGTCCACTTTCTTTTGACCCCTGTCCAAACGCTGAAAGATTTTGAGCTTGTCTGATACAGAACTGCTTCCATTTTATCGAACTCGTTACCAAAGTGGGTGCACGGCACACAAACTGCAATCCTGCTTTTGTTATCCAAAGTGAAGATGGCCGAACAAAGCCAATGATTAAAAAAAAAAAAGAAGACACACCACGTGGCTTGTTTAGGTCTCCTGCACGGCTTCTTTGCCTCGACTGCACTGTAAGCACAAACCATGTTATGCTGCCGCCGCTGGAGGGGCGATTTGGGGGCGGTGGGCATCAGCTGTGCCAGCGCTACAGAGTGCAAAACTTCGTTGAACTGATTTAAAAATGAGCCCAGGTCCACAAATCAAGTTCGTTCAAGTGAAATATTCGCTTTTGTAAAATTCCTTTAACCGAAAGATTTTTTTTTTTGCTAAAGATGCATAGCAAAACCACTGGGGATTTTCTAAAAGTTTGTTATTCTGAAATATTCGTTAAACCGATGTTCGTACAACTGAAAGTTTACTGAATAAGCTTTGATTTTACTAAAGTTATGTGCCATTTGCTTTGTTTTGCACCAGTCTTGCTGTTGAGATGCACAAAGCTCTCGTTACCCGCCGTGGTTGCTCAGTGGCTATGGTGTTGGGCTGCTGAGCACGAGGTCGCGGGATCGAATCCCGGCCACGGCGGCCGCATTTCGATGGGGGCGAAATGCGAAAACACCCGTGTGCTTAGATTTAGGTGCACGTTAAAGAACCCCAGGTGGTCAAAACTTCCGGAGTCCTCCACTACGGCGTGCCTCATAATCAGAAAGTGGTTTTGGCACGTAAAACCCCAGATATTATTATTATTAAAGCTCTCGTTTTGCATGCTAAACCTCTAAACACAGGGCCTTGAAATCTCCCCATCTTTATCTGAAATGATTCCTATGCAAAGTATGTTTTTATGTATACCTTATAAATAGGGTACAGCATTTTCATTTTTTATTGCCGCCCCATAAATTCGGCTTCTTCCAGTAGATATTTTTAATAGATGACATTTCCCCAGCTTTTTGGTTAACTTTTTCTATCATGCCCAATTTATTTTTGCATTTTTCGGTAGGTATTTGGTTCAGAAATTTGACATTTAAATGTGTTGCTTCTCATCAACACTGTAGTTGCATGTATCCCTACAGCGACATGACTATGCAAGGAAGTAAATTTGATATTTGAGGACAAATAAAAGTAGAATTTGTAAAGTTATGAGAGCACAGAGATCCGACAACTATTAAAGAAAAAGAATGACAAGGTAGGTATGACCCTTTGTTACCATCAGTAAACTTGCCCAGTTCATCTGCTGCAGTGGCCGCTGCTTGGGACAGGGTACCCTGACCCTTTTGGGCAACTCCCCACCCCATTATTGAATAAATAACGTATACCCCATTCTTTGATTCTCATTTTCATTGCAGCAACAGGCAAAACAGAAGCAAATAAGCAAAAACCAAGAAAGATTGCTTGGTCGGCAGGCTCACAGGTGACCTTGGCTTACCAGGCTTGGCTTGCATCGGCGTGGCGATTGGACATGTTAGTGTTCTAGTACAGTTGCTTTTTCTCACTGTTTCTGGGTAAAACCAAATGCCCCCCTTCCCCCCCCCCCCCCCCCCCCCCCCGAATTATTTTTTTAGCTTGAATCGAGAACGCTGAATTCTACTTATAAATACTTGGAAGCTCGCCCATCTATGCACACGTTATCTGCATGTAATCCAATTGATGTGGAAAAAAAGAAAAAAAGTCACAGTTTTGCACACTAGGCGAAGCAATGATAGCAATAGCAAAGTACTACATAACTGCACGAAGTAAGGTTCATAGTTTTATCGAATTGCACTTAACATTCGCTTACTAATTAGCAAGCATGGCATCACGCATGCGCAGGCAAACATAAACCGATCTCACTTTACTGCAAACACGCTGTCACGAAAATGGTGTGAAGAAGAGCGCAAACTAAGGGGAGCAAACGCTTTTGCTGCCTCTCCCTTCAACACATCTGCGATACCCGAGATTATGCTTCCTCCAGGGCTATGTGCACGCGAAGACAGTGCACATGCAGCCACCAGCTAACTTGGCTCACCCAGGGCAGTGCTTGCTTGAGACAAGGTAAAGGAGGTTTATACTGCATTCTAGAGTAAGCAATCTGGCACCTTCTGTGGACTTTTCCTGCACAGAAAGGACAGTTGCATAGAAATACCATGAAAATGTATGACTGCACTGGTACCAGCAGCTCTGTGGTTTACCCACTGTAGTGGCACAGTGTCATTTTGCTGTGGAGTATAAGATCACACTTTGATTTCTGGCCATAATGAGCATATTCTGATAGGGTACGATGCAGGAATGCTCATGTATTGAGCAGTGGTTAAAGATCCCCTGGTGGTCAAAATTAATCTGGAGCACTCCACCAAAAAATTATGGGGTTTTTACATGCCAAAACCACTTTCTGATTATGAGGCATGCCGTAGTGGAGGACTCTGGAAATTTCGACCACCTGGGGTTCTTTAATGTGCACCTAAATCTAAGTACATGGGTGCTTTCGCATTTCGCCCCCATCGAAATGCGGCCGCCATGGCCAGGATTCGATCCCGCGACCTCGTGCTCAGCAGCCTAACACCACAGCCACTGAGCAAACACTCCACCACAGTTTTTGTCATTGCCCATGTTATCTGAACCTGTTCTATGCAGCAATAGCACTGCTTCAGGATTCCACATCTGCTTTATTATCAGACATTTTTAGCACTTGAAGGTGCTGAAGTGGAAGGAATTCTCATTCGAGAATAGCAATTTCTCATTCGAGGAATTGCTGAGGAGCATTATTGAAGTGTATTTACTTCAGTTGAGGGATGGAGCATTCAAGTGGAGAATTTCTGTGAATATGAGGGATGCTTAGAACACTTTATTTAGTGACTGATTTATTGTAAGCTCTACCCAGTATGGTACTGATAGCAGTGGATTTTAAAGCGAAGCTTTTTTTGCATCTGCCCTCGACTTTTCCACTGCTGTTGCTGCTGTATTGAACACCACGGCGACGGGTGTTTGAGAATGTGCATAATATAGCTGCACATGGTAGGGATGCAGGATCCCTTTCCAGCGAGAACTTCGTGGGTGTCGCCACAATGCCCTCTAGAGCTCTGGTCATTACAATGCCCTCTTGATGGCTGTAATTACACATTAGCTCCCTGCAAAAGCACTGTGCTTACTTTTGTACCCAGGTGCTTCAGCCCATAGGCGAGATAATATGGTATAAAGAGAAGATAGAGAATGCATAAAGCCAGCACCATGACAAAACAGGTGAATAATAGCCATTCTTCATTCGTGGCAGCTTGTGTAAATGGCATGATCACAGGAGAAGGGAAAGGTGCCATCAGAAAGCATGCTTTGTTTAGAGCCGCTTCAATAAAAGAAGTGCTACTGCTAGACATGGTAACAGTTGCAGACAAACTAAATATTAAAAAAGAAAACACAGGTATGATGATATATCATACATGCCAGCCTGTGAACATTAAAATTTGTAAAAATCTTAAGGCCAAAACACTGAAATGGGGAGAGGGGAGCATAATGTACATTTTTAAAAGTTTACCCTGAGCACACTACTTTTGTGGGGCACCATATGTACTTTATTTGCAATCATTTACCATTAGATCCAGCACAAAAACAGCAGCTAACTTGGATGACAAATTGACATGCAATACACTGTTTTTCGATCACAGCGGCTTATTCAGCCACTCTTCT